>NC_056737.1:987830303-987865303 GCF_019279795.1 Protopterus annectens | reverse complement strand
ATGTACCATCATATCTTTTAAGCTTCTACCTCTTATAAGAGAAAAAGGGTTTTTTAGGTAAAATGTTTCTTAGTAAACTATCCTCTAACAAATATCTCCAATAATATTCAATTAATGATTTCATTTCATCACTATTAGTGTTATATACTGATACATAATATATTGCATTATCCCTATTAATCTCACTTCGATTGCAACCAACCATGTTAAATCCCCCTGCCGATGTATATTTATACTTGGAGATACTACCCCCATCTTTCAATTCTTTATTGACCCTACTCTGAGCTTGATGTAAAATCTCAGGGTCATAACCTCTCCTCAAAAACATCTTCTTAGTTCATTCCATTTCTTCTTTTATTACTTTCTCTTCATTACATAACCTGGAAATACGAACTAACTCTCCATAGGGTAGTGCTTTGATCATGTGGGGGGTGGCAGCTGGTTGCATGTAGATATTGGTTCCCATCTACAAATTTTCTATGGATACTGGAAGATATACCTCCATCCACTTTTCCTTCCAACACCAGATCTAAATAAATTACCTTGTTACCTTTCTGCAGTCCATCAAATGACAAACCATATGGATTACCATGCATTTCTTGAATAAATTGATCTATTCCTTCAAACCCCCCATTACATACAAAAATTAAATCATCTATAAATCTAAAATAATGATCCACATATTTTTTCATAAAATCTAATTTAAATAAAACATGTCTTTCAAAATAAGATATAAAAAGGTTGGCATACATAGGGGCAAATGCTGCCCCCATAGCCGTACCTTGTTTCTGTCCGTACAACTCATTATTAAAGAAAAAATAATTATCTTTTAAACAAAATTCCACCATTTCTACTGTAAACTTGGAAAGAGGACCATCACCCATAAAATATTTAATGGCTTTCAAACCATCCTCATGTTTTATAGAGGTGTATAAACTCTTAACATCTAGGACTAGCCAATAGCTGTCCTTCTTCCACACTATCGGGGATATTTTTCGCAACAAATCTAAACTATCTTGGATGTATGTAGGAGCAACTTTCACAAAAGGTAATAAAATCTTATGTAGAACCAAACCCATGTTATGTAAAAAATAGTTACAAGCTGAGATAATAGGTCTGCCCGGTGGCTCCCGTATATCCTTGTGTATTTTCAGCAAACAGAAAAAAGTAGCTACTTCACTATTAGCAGAAAAAAGTTTATCCTTTATATCCTTCTCCTTAAAAAAGCCCATCCTAACACTTCTATCCAACATTTTTTCAAATTCCAACACAGCTTGTTTGTATCGACCAATAGTACATTTCTCATACACTTCCACATTATCCAAGTGTATTCTACACATTTTTAAATATTGGAGTGCATTCATTACTACAATTTTATTGCCCTTATCAGAGGGTTTAATAACAATATCCCTTCTTTCACTTAAATTTTTCAAAGCCCGCCATTCTCTAAACAAAAGATTATATGCCACTTCTCTTTTATTTAAAGAAGCACAGTCACAGATTCTCCTACTAAGTCTGCTTTGACACACGGACATGTTTTAGTCATAGGTGACTACAATTAGACACACAGAGTCCACAATTACTAGACTGGACAAAAACAAGGTGGGTGTAAGTTGACTGGTGCTCATTCCTGTGATGTTACAAGGGACTTAAGGTCCCTTAAACCATGCAAATATAACTATGACCTAGTGGTTGCCCATGTAGCAGTGAATGACCTGACACACTCCACCCAGAGGGACATTCATAAAGACATGATGCAACTTGCTATCCATGTGTTGAGGGCAGGAAACACACTGGTCATTAGTAGAATGTTGCTTATACCAAGAATGATGCCTTTATACAAAGACACAATTATTGGATTCAACAACTGGCTGACTAGTTGATGTAATTCAAGGAAACCCAATACGTGTCGGCATGGGATGACATTATAGATAAGACTCTTTTTCACCAAGGATGGCTTACACCTGTCATAATACTGCTTTCTCATACTGGCTAAAGCCTTTGCTGCCCTATAGTGCCTTTTTAGGCAGAGTTCCATACCTGGATATTCCTAAAGAGAAAATTCAAACTCAAATATGGACAACATCATGGTGACATTATACAATGCTAGAAGTCTAAATATAAAGATGCCAGAACTTGAGAGCCTCCTGCAACTCAAACACATTCATATTTGTACAGTTACTAAGATGCGGTTTCAATGCAATGGCAGCACTCCCTGTGTACCATGGTCAAGTGCCTATCATATGTTTTCAGACTCTTGGGAAACTGTCAGGGAGCATCTATATTTGGTAGAAAAAGTTTGCTATCAAAATATCAAATGACAGTTACGCGAACTTGGATGGTCGAAAGGCTGTTTTCAAGGTCACATAACACTGAACCGGACATGTTTGACTCCACAACAGTGAATGCTAGTGTGCATTCACTTTTGTGAGGTCAACGTTCTGATTGGAGATTGCACTACAGTGGGAACTGGGAAATTTACCCTTTTTCTTACTGTAGTGTGATCTTGGAGTTTGTATATATAATTAGCAGGGGGTGAACTTGGGGGGCTGCAAAACATTAGTAGGAAATCACTGGATGTCCCTATCAATGTCCCAAAAAGGTCACAGAAATTACCTCAACAACATTGAAAGGTTAAATATTAAACCACATATCTTCGTACTAGGGGACTTCAATTACCCAAGTGCTGATAGGCACACTTACACCTCTAAAATAGTTATGCTTCCCATTTCCTAAACTTTACTGAACATATTGGAATCCGTCTGTTTTCTTAAAAGCAGCAGAAAAGAAAGTCTTGGTGAGAATTCTTAGTGACCTTAACTAAAAGCAGCTGTCAGGAAACCCGATGCATTTTTGAGTAGTTACGGATAATGTTAACAAGGGAATACGGGCTGATGGGGTCTATCTAGACTTCAGCAAGGCATTTGACTCAGTCACACACAGGAGGCTGACAGGAAAAGTGGCAACAATGGGTATGGGCGACTGGACTGCTGCCTTGGGTACTGCAGTGACAAGGACAATTTTAGGGACAAGGAGAATGAGCAGTGGAGTACCCCAGGGGGGCAAGTCCTAGGTACAGGTACTGTCCAGTGTTCTTGGCTTAGACATATAGAGGCCAGGGGGACACTCTCAGTAAGGACATGGAAAAGTCATCCAAGGGAGAAGAAAGGTTGCAGATTACATTCGATGCAGAGACATGAAAAGTGCAACATATTTGCCTGCAATATCAGCTTTGTGATTGGAGGTGATGGAGAACAGGGAAAGGATGAGGGGGTGTCGATCACACCTGGCTTAGATTAGCAGAAGCAGAGTGAAAGGGCAGGGGAGATGGGGTGTATCACCATGGCAACAGACTCCAGATGTAAAGAAATAATGCTTCCACTCCACAAGGCCCTGGCAAGGCCATACTTTGTGTAGTGTGTGCAGGCATGGAAGTAATATAAGGAAAGGACATCAGTCTGCTGAAAGTAATTCAAAGGAAAACTACACAAAAAACATGCATAACAAAGGGGAAAGCATATGCACAGACCACGGGGCTAGAGTTTTTTTTTTTTTTTTTTAATTGGGAGCAAAATGGAGAGCAAACGAATGCTAACTAACGATGCTTGAACTTTTTTAATGCAAACGTATCACTGTTTTTTACAGCAACTATGCTACTGTAAGTAGTTTTATCAAGCAAAGACGTGCAGGAATTGATCTCGAAAAAAAGTCAGTCCATCAAATGTACCAGCTTTCAACTGCCTGCAGTTAAATGTATTTATCAATGCCCAACAATTTCCCTTCAGCCAAATGTACTGTCCATGTTAAAGAGACAGCAAGCAATTGTATGAGCTGCTGCCTAGCTTCAGCAAACTCCTTATTCTTCAAAATAAAAAGAGATAAATCACTTACTTCTAAAGTGCTTAATGTTAAAAATGAAAATCCTGCTTTTCAGCATTCTAACACACTATTAGTTCACACCCACTGGATATCACGATCTCATCTCGCACTACAGACTTGATTCATTATGTGCTCTGATTATACAGCTATCATCCTTTTTCACAAAAATACCTTTACGCTTGTCAAAGTCCAGCCCAGACAATACCCTCTGGGCATTGCTTCCTGTGCAAGAACAGAAGCATGTTTTTTCCCCTAGGTTAGACAGGAATTAATAACATGATACCAAATGAGCCCTTGAGGTTTGCTGTATAGTTCCTCATTGCTAAACATCACACTTTAATATGAGATGGTTTAGACCTTTGTGGCTATGTTTATTTCCTTAGGGTTAGGTTTGTAACATGATGTAGCTTCAGTCTTTGCGGTTGTGACTTTTCTCATAGATAAGTGCCATATTATAATATGATATATCTTCAGCCTCTGCAGTTGTTTTACGGTTAATTACCATTTTGTACTATGGCATAATGTCACCCTTTGTGTCTGTGGTTTATATCCTCATGGTTAAGTACCTTGTTACTATGTGAGTCAGCCTAGGTATTAGTGGCTCAGTTCATTCCCTTCGGATTAGGTGTTACTTTATAATTCAGTATGGCTTCAACTTTTGTGTCTGCGATTTATTCCTTATTTTTAATATGAAACAACCTTAACTACTGTGGTTCTTGTTTATTCCTCTGGGATTTGATAAAACATTGCAGCATACTAGCTCAGCCTTACTGTTTGTGGTTTAATTTAAACATGAATATACATGTGAAAACTCTTTTAGTTCTGTAGTCTGTATGGTAAATCCTAATTTGCATACATGTGTATATTATGTTGCTACTTCAACTTCTCTAGCCGTGACCCCTGACCCCTGCATAATACACAATGCCTATGTAGCTTATAAGAATGTCATTTCCTAGCATCTTTTGGGTAACTCATTGCTGCAATTTTATCTCCTTAAATCCCATTTTGTAGCACGAGAAACAAAAGCAGAACATTTTCTGTACTTATCCCAGGGCTGTTTGAGTTATTTAGATATCAAAATAATGTGAAAACAGGCAATTCCCCTAACAGAGAGAATTAAAAAAAACATATGTGATGGTTTTGCCATATCTGATTAACATGCCTATACACACTCCACTAAAAATAAAAAAAATAGTCATAAAGCTGACATGGCATCGTTGTTAAAGTCTCTGTGCCTCAGATTTGTACAGAAATGTAAGGACATGAGATGCAGATATGCAGGTTGGTTCTCTCATGGACACTGTGCAGCTAGAGTTTATCAGGCATTACCGCACAATATGGCCTCTAATATGGTGCTATATTAAGGGGTAACATAGCCCAGCATGCAAGGTGGGTGAAGTAGAATGCCTTCCCAGAATTCAGATCTAGTAAACAGACTTTAATGCAAAACTCCTGGCAGGGCTTGGAAAAGTTAATTCAGGGATGGGTACCATGGGCCACCAGAGAAATGAATAGTTCTTACTGGAATATAGAGGGAAGTGACGTAAGAACAGCAGAAGGGTTCGAAATTCACTGAAAATGTGGAGGAAATGTGGGAACTGAAATCCCCCAAGAGTGTTGGATGGACTTTCTGAAGTGTTTTAAGCAGCTAAAAGGGATGAATAATGTTATGTAGGACATATGGCTTTGTATAGTAAGTATTTAAAATCCTGTGTCTCGCATTGTCCGAATTCCCAAAATATACAAAGTCTAAGATTTTCATTTTTTGGAATATTTCTTTTTGTCTGAGGTAAGGCAAGCTCAGAGTTTGCAAATATAAGTTCAGGGGTATAATGACTTACTAAATGGGTGCTTGCTTGCTTGATACCTCAGTGGCTGATGCATGCCCACTTACAACCCTCAGGTGTGAGAGGCTATTTCCACTACCTGGTGAGTGAGAACAAACTCTCCTTGACCTCAGTGCGCTGCTTCAACACTGGTGATATCCTACTCCTGCACCAAACCCTGCATGTCACAATATCTCAGGCCATTTCCTTTTCATGCAGACCAACACCTTTTATGGTCTTTCATATCATTCGCATCCTGCAACAGTCCTTGGAAAACCTGCTCTCCATCATGCTTATCTCTTCTCCTTTTGCTCAGGAGATGCATGTCTGTGGCAGTTACTGAAGACCATTAAGTCTATATACACTGTTAATATGCTGCCTCCTGTAGTCCAGGGTTGGATTCCATCAGCCTCCATTTGTCTCCTCTGTGACTCTGAGCAAGACACTTAGCCAGACAGTGTCCTTATGAAACTGGGATAGCCTTCACAATGGTCTGGACTGTAAACCTAGTAACTACTACTTCGTGTGTAGAGGGCCTACAATATCACTTCATTCTCCTGTGGAGTGAACTTTTCTAGATGTTGCCTCCAATAGGTGGCAGTGTTAGTACATGTATGCCTGTGGATGGAACAAATCAGTCAGTGGGTGTGTATTCTATGCTGCAGAATGCTTATATCTATTGCCCCAGCCATCATCCCTTCATAGACTTGTTTATGAGCCACAGTTACTGCTAAACACAGGCTTCTCCCTACTTTTGTTCTCTGGTTATAATGACAGACCCCCTACTTTATTCACCACTTTATCAGCTGCAGTCAGTGCTATGCACAGCCTCCCCCTTTTAAATACTGTTAGCCACTCCCCCAACATATAGAACGTGAAACCCAAACCAATGCAGCATGTCTACCACAAAGCTTCTGTCATCAATGTTTATCTCTCCATTTAACTGCAGGCAAACTGTACAACTCGTGCCGGTGTCCACGGGTCCCATTTACATATCGATCTCTACCTCAGTGTCAGTGATATCCATCACAAGGTTTATTACTGTTGTTGAGGCACTTTACCAGGCAAAACTCCTTCCTTAAAGCTATGAAGGTACACATCTACAGAATCTTTACTGAGATTCCTTCATACCAGAGTTGTATAGTAATGAGTGAGTTTACATAAAATGGTGCTACTCTTCACAACATGCTAACAAAGGTCAGTTATATGACAACTTAGTCCTGCTGCTTCTAAATCGCTGCCATAAGACATTGCGGTACCTTACCTTTTTGGTAGTGGTAAATAAACTGCACTGAAGTTTGCATTACCCTCGTGTATTTTTTACTTTTAATACTCATGCATATGGCATGTGTATACCCACAATGCTTCGCTCATGCATATGATGTGTGTATACCCACAATGTTTCACTCATGCATATGGTGCATGTATACCCACAATGCTTTGTTCGTGCATATGGCGTGTGTATATGCACAATGCTTCGCTCATGCATATGGTGTGTGTATACCCACAATGCTTCAGCTCAGTACTACGGATATAAAGAAATGCCGTTTTGCTCCTTAAGCATCCCAGCACGAATGCCTGCAGCTACTCCTGACACTGTAGCATGCAGAGCTCCAGTAATGGTGTACCTGTGATAGCAAGATTTTCTTGTTTGTTCTGCGATAGAATTTTGAGGCATGCTGATAGGCCAGTATGATGATCCACTGTAGACGGTAGTGCCTAGCATGAGCTTGCCAGGATGATAAGTGATGCCACCAACTTCATCCATTCTGGTGAGAAGAATTGGCAATGATACAGTGACCTGAGGTGGTGCTGCCCAGACCTGCTTCATCAGTGGGAGGTAGAGGTTACAAACAGAGATACAAATATGCACTGTAAGCATTTTTTTCTTTACTGTTGTATCCTGCTCTCTTAACTGTTTCACATGCATATCTTTGACTGTAAACATTTTACCAGAGGCATGAGATCAACAGCTTCACATGGTCAAATTACAAAGAAGGTGAAACTGACCCTCCCAGAAGCATGGTGTGTAAGATATATGTGCCATTTCACTGTGCAGCTATGATTACATTTGAACCAAATGTGCGTAATCATTTTCCCATTCTATTCTCTTTCTGGAGGTCCACTTGTAGAGGAGAAGGAGGTGAAACTATTTATACCTCAATCTTTGCTGACAGATACATTTCTGTTGGGTTGCCCGTGTTTGACAGGTCTGCCTCTCAGCAGGAGGACAACAGTTCCTTTGCTGGTGGAGAAGTGGAGGGGCGAGTGGTACCCTGGTTTGTCCACTTCTCAGGTGACCCAGAGGGTTCTGCCTTGGTTTCTCAACATCAGTTGTAGAAGCTGGTGGCTACCAAGATGCAGCCACAACATGACACCTGACTTGGCAATGTGTCACACCTTCTTGTGACGTTTATGGAATTCAATGACCCATTCATTAGGTCAACAAGAGAGCAACTAGGCCATAACAATTGTTGTTGAGGTAAATGATGCCTTTGTTTGTTGCCCTCATGGAAGGCCTGATATCCAATCATGCCATGACCTTACTTTATCCCTATCTCAATGTTCTCCCTTCATTATGTGCCATTCCCCACACTTTTTCATTGTCCGATCTTCCCTTTCACCACTTGTCCACCCTGTGAATGTGTCTGTCCTTGTCTTCCTAACATTTTATATGTCTTCTGTTCCTGTCTAAGAATGTTTTACATGTTTTTCTGTCTGCAACACATTTTTTTTCCTCTACCCCATCCAAAACCATCTATTACTATCTACTCCACTTATCTTTATTTTCTAAATATTGCAAAATATTTTTTTCTTGGAAAAAGAAATAGCCATCCCTCTCCACCTTTCTTAACTTGTAGTGACTCATGTTTGTTTCCTGCTGCTTACTGCTCTCCCCTTTCCTATTTTCTCATCTACTCCCCATTTCACTTCCAATTATGTGATGATCAGAATTGCCCCTTTACTGTTCCCACTCACAGTGGTCTATCTATTGGCCATTATGCTTCAAATTTTGTGCCAAATGAGTGACAGATGCAGCAACGCGGTGTTGTGAGAGCATGCACTGACTCTGAAGTGCTAGCCCACCTTCATTGTGACATCCATCTTGTCGGACACATGCCTTTCCAAATGAGTGACAGATGCAGCAACGCGGTGTTGTGAGAGCATGCACTGACTCTGAAGTGCTAGCCCACCTTCATTGTGACATCCATCCTGTCGGACACATGCCTTTCCAAATGAGTGACAGATGCAGCAACGCAGTGTTGTGAGAGCATGCTTTGACTCTGAAGTGCTAGCCCACCTTCATTGTGACATCCATCTTGTCGGACACATGCCTTTCCAAATGAGTGACAGATGCAGCAACGCGGTGTTGTGAGAGCATGCACTGACTCTGAAGTGCTAGCCCACCTTCATTGTGACATCCATCCTGTCGGACACATGCCTTTCCAAATGAGTGACAGATGCAGCAACGCAGTGTTGTGAGAGCATGCATTGACTGTGAAATGCTAGCCCACCTTCATTGTGACATCCATCTTGTCGGACACATGCCTTTCCAAATGAGTGAAGATGCAGCAACGCGGTGTTGTGAGAGAATGCATTGACTCTGAAGTGCTATCCCACCTTCATTGTGACAGCCATCCTGTCAGACACATGCCTTTCCAAATGAGTGACAGATGCAGCTACTTGGTGTTGTGAGAGCATGCATTGACTGTGAAATGCTAGCCCACCTTCATTGTGACATTCATCCTGTCGGACACATGCCTTTCCAAATGAGTGACAGATGCAGCAACGTGGTGCTGTGAGAGCATGCATTGACTCTGAAGTACTAGCCCACCTTCATTGTGACATCCATCCTGTCGGACACATGCCTTTCCAAATGACTCTGAAGTGCTAGCCCACCTTCATTATGACATCCATCCTGTCGGACACATGCCTTTCCAAATGAGTGACAGATGCAGCAACGTGGTGCTGTGAGAGCATGCATTGACTCTGAAGTGCTAGCCCACCTTCATTGTAACATCCATCCTGTCGGACACATGCCTTTCCAAATGAGTGACAGATGCAGCAATGCGGTGTTGTGAGAGCATGCTTTGACGCTGAAGTGCTAGCCCACCTTCATTGTGGCATCCATCCTGTTGGACACATGCCTTTCTGTGGTGCTTCTTCGGCTGTACAGCAGCCTAGGGCTGCTTCTCTCATTAAACCATGTTTCTCTTTAATTACAAGGTCCACCACTCACACTGACATAATTATTCTGTGCCTAATATGCACTGACATCATTATTCTGTGCCTAATATGCACTGACATCATTATTCTGTGCCTAATATGTACTGACATCATTATTCTGTGCCTAATATGTATTTGATTACCTGTATCCCCCTCGTATAAAACATAGTGCTGTTCAGACCTGCAGCACCTGCCTATGTGCCTAAGAATTTTTTATTTTAACACCAGGTTACACTTGACATTTGTCACATACTTGTTATACGGACTACTGTATTTTTAAAAATAACTATAGGTTCATAGGTTGGCACTAGGCTATTGACCCTAGGGCCTACACAAGCCTAGCCATAACAATTCCCTGGCTATGTATAATAAATGTGGGATGTGAGTCATATGACAATGAGAGGTTCAACACTTGTGAGACACAAATCTTTGAGGGATCGAGTGTTGCTGTCTCTTTTCCCTAGCTCTCCATGCCTCTGCCTGATGTATAAATTGTTGACGCCTTTATTCTTTCAGCTGCAGCACAGAGTGAGAAGAAAAGTCATACATTACAGTTCTTCTATGAAGCCATAATTCATTTATTTTACTTTAGTGCCTAGAAAGTTAAGGCTACAAAACATGTTTATTCAGCCTGTCTCCTCTACTGTTATGCAGTCATATTTTACTGTTTTGCACCAAAACAGTATGACTGAATGGTGCATAATTACTTATTGTAAGTTCTACTTTTTAAATTTATGCTGAAAATTCACCACATTAATTTTGCTTTAGCAAAGAGACCATTAACTATAGTTCATACAAATACAAATTTTCAATGACTCTGGTGCACCAATTTCGTTTTTTTTTTTTTTTTTTTGCAAAGATATTTCTTCCATTTTTGGTTTGCTGTAGTATCTATTCAACAAACAGCAACTCAGAAGCTACAAGAAACCTGTCAGAGAACTGAAAGTCCTGAATTCAAAGGTTTGAACTGTATCCTTCTGCAACTGGCCTCACTGATTAAATGTCCAGTATGCTATGTTTCCTCATATCACAGGAGAGGATCAAGGTATTTAATTTTTTTTTTCTCTGAAAGAGAGAGGGAAACATTTTGTGCAACTGAAAGGTAAATTCCAGCCAAAGATATTTCTGCTTTGTTACTAGGCATCAAAGGGTCCTTCACAACATTGATGAGTGTTACTGAAGTAAGCACAGGGATAGGGACTGGAAATTTGGACAACTGGATGACTCTTTAATTCAGAACAAAACAGTGTGTCTCTCTCTCTTAAAAGCATGACCAAGCAAAAGGTAGACTGTTGAGAGTATCTGAGCTGAAATGACACCAAAATAAAGGTGATGTACGTTACGCCAGTGTACTAAAATGTGTGAGGTTAAGTTGACAATTGTGGACTTGGGAGTGTGTAAGACTGACATTGTCTGTAAAATAAAGAGAAACTCAAGATTGGAAGTTGCAAAAGTACTGAAAAATAAATTGAAAGGTAAGGCTTCTTGTCTCCCACAGAGCCATAGTCAGGTGTTCTGGCACCTGGTCCGCCTCCCCGATCTGGCAGCCCTCTCCTCAATTCTAATGTGGAAAGTGTGTCATTTCAATTTGTACTGTGTCGACTGTTGCTGAAAGACACAACAGTTAAGTCATTGATTAGTGTTCTCAAATCGACATTCACAAGTCATGGAATACAAGAGATGATATTGTCAGATAATGGTTCAGAGTTCATATGCTATGATTTCAGCGCTCTTTCCAAAGCACAGGAAATTGACCACGTTACAGCAAATCTATGGTTTTAACAGTTCAGCTGACAAAATAAGCTTATGAATCAAACTGTAAAGAATGTTCTAAAGAAATTGAAAGGAAGCTGAGATCAAAGTTCTCCGCATGTTTTTATTACTAGCAACAGACTGCAGAATGCAAACAGCTGACCCCCCCTCCTTTTTTATTTCTTTTTTTCTTCTGGTGAGAAAAGCTATAACAGAAGGAGTTTTGTGTTAGAGGTACCAAGAACTCATCTTTTCCAAAAGAAAGGAGAAATGGTCTGAGTGATGCTGGATGACAGTTTAGGACAAATTTGCAGATCAAAGGAACTGTGCTCTCTACCAAAACCCAACATCTTAGAATATGCAGGAAAATAATGTGCAGTTGTGCTGAGACACCCAGGGAATTTTATCGAGACTTTCAGAGTAAATATTCATGCATAGTTTATACATGCATTAATATGTAGCACTTGGCATAATGGTTAAGGTGTTTGTCTTCAAGGTACAATGTTTCAGCCTGACCTCCATCCAATGGCTGGGTGAGGTTTGTATGCTCTCCCTGTGTCTCTCTGGGGTTCCTCCCACCTGCAATTAAAAAAAAAAAAAAAACCCTTCCTGGGTGTTCCCACCTCTAACTCAGCTAAAACTGAATGGGGTCATGGGCAGCAGCACAGACTTTAAGTGATGCCTATCATGGAAGAGTTGTATAGATCAAATTGGTGGTAGGTGATTGGGTCACATCGACTGAGTTCACCAAAAATGGGTATGGGTATTTGCTAGTGGGTTGATGACCCTGCTATTACTGACCTAAGACAGGGATGCATGGTAATAGCTGTATGGCTCTTTGTGCCCCTTTTGGCCAGTGAATACCCTCCAAAATGTCTAGCAGCCCTTGGTCAATAAGCTACTGACTGGCCAGCATGCAATTGCCCATCTTGGGCTAGCTGGGATAGCTTTAATAAGCAAAAGCATAAAATCAATCATCTTGCTAAACATGAACTAAGGATCACTACACTCAATACAGTTTTATTGACAGGGCGTGACTTGGACGTTGATGACATGGTAAGGAGGAGCTTGACATCCTGTTTATCCAGGAAACAAGAAGGAATGTCAGTGCAGCAAAGCCATTTGATAGGACATCTGTGGTTGACTATTTCAGGGCAGGACAGACTAGAAATGGTGTGGGAACTCTGGTGAGGAAGCATCAATATTTACAATCTCAGCCTACACCCCGCACCAGGTTGAGATAGTGAGGAAAAGAGTACATTCAGGCGGTGGTTGCAGGACCTATTAGGTAAAGCAGGACAACATGAGTTGCTGTTGATAATGGGGGACCTAAATGCACACATCAGGACAGACAGAACAAGATATAAGAACTGCCTGGGCCCACATGGTGTGGCAACAGAAATAAAGAAGGAAAGGCCATTCTAGACTTCTGCCTTGCAGATGGCCTGATGGTGGCCAACACATGACTCAGCAAAAGGGACAGTCACAAGATCACACGCAAAAGCGGTCAACTTCCTCTTAGTAAGAAAAGGGAGCGTGCAAAGTCATCCCCAGTAAAACCACTGATGGCCACAATCAGCTGCAAGCCGAGGCTAGACAAGGCTCTAAACTCAACAGAGACGAGGCAAAACAGACCAAGCTGTGAAAGAATACTAGTTGGGCTAACATACAGGGTAACACAGCAGTTGCAATAGCAAAGAACAAGGCATCTGACGCACTCTACCAGTTCTGGAAAGTGATTCAGCAGACGGCACAAAGAAACACTATCAGGTTGCAAGGCAGAGATGCTAGTCATAAGGGATGCCAGCAACAACCTGCTCACCAATCCACAGGACATGAAAGGCAGATGGAAGGAGTATTTCCAGCAGCTTCTGAATGAAGGAAACCCCACAGAAGCTGTACTGCCCCAAACACAGCCTACAATGAGAGAAGAGGAGGAGCCCACCCTAGAAGAATTAAGAACAGTACTAAGGAAAATAAAGTCTGGGAAAGCTACAGGCTCAGATGAAGTCACAGCAAATATGATCAAAATGTTGGCTGAGTGAGGGGAGAAATGGGACCAAATGATTCTCACAGCAATATGGAGAGAAAGGTGTAACCCAGATGACTGGAGAATAAGCAAACTAGTGGCAGTGTACAAGAATAAACGGGACATTCACAACTGTGGGCGCAAAACAGAGGTATTAAACTCCTGTCATATTGCATGAAAGCATTGAAAAGTGTGATTCATAAATTAATATATGGAGTAATAGAAATTAAAATGCAAAATGAGCAGTTGTTTCTGATCAGGATGCATCACAACCAACCCGATGTTTGCAGTCAGACAAATACTGGAGAAAAAGCTACAAAAAAGGAAGGACTCCAACTGGACATTCTTGGACTTGAAGAAAGTACGACAAGGTCCCAAGAAAACTGATTTGGACAGTCTTGCAATTGTTTAAAGTCCCAGAAATATTGGTAGAATTAGTGCAGGCTATGCATAAGGACCCAATGACAAAAGTACAACCAGTGTTCAATCACACAGAGGGGTTCCCAATGGGAGTGGCTGTGCATAAGGATACAGCTCAGAGCCCATTGCTGTTCATACTGGTGATGAACTAAATTTGCAAACAGATCAGTGGGGATATATTAACAAAGCTGCTGTATTCAGGTGACGTGACACTACAAGGAAACTCTGAACAAGAACTATAGCAAGTGAGAGGGGGGTGGAATGCAAAACTGAAGGCACACAGGTTGAAACTGAATACTGACAAGACAGATCCCGTGACAACAAATGGGAGAAATAAGAAGAAGCTGAAAACTGAGACAGATGAAATAGTGGAACAGGTTAACAGCTTCAAGTATCTCAAAAATGTGGCTGAGACGAAGCCTGAATGAGGAGGTCAAAGTTAAAATCATTGGGGCTGCAGCAAAACAGTTGACAATCTCAGGGGTAGTGTGTGTGACAGAAGGACACCAAAGAAGTTGAAAAGTAAGTTTTACAAATCAATGGTTTGACCAGCACTACTATTTCATATGGAAACTATGTCAGAGAAGGCGCAGCAGTTGAGAGGTGATGGAGACGTGCCTGAGATGGGAGGTAGGATGCACACTAAGAAGTGCCTGAGATGGGTGGTAGGATGCACACTAAGAAGTGCCTGAGATGGGTGGTAGGATGCACACTAAGAAGTGCCTGAGATGGGAGGTAGGATGCACACTAAGAAGTGCCTGAGATGGGAGGTAGGATGCACACTAAGAAGTGCCTGAGATGGGAGGTAGGATGCACACTAAGAAGTGCCTGAGATGGGTGGTAGGATGCACACTAAGAAGTGCCTGAGATGGGAGGAAGGATGCACACTAAGAAGTGCCTGAGATGGGAGGTAGGATGCACACTAAGAAGTGCCTGAGATGGGTGGTAGGATGCACACTGTGGGACAGTGAATGGCAAAGAGAACAGGTTAAGGTGGTTCAGGCACATGTACAGAAAAGCAAAAGAAAATCGATTGAAGAAGAATTGTAAGAGACAGGAAGAATGGCTGAGAAATCAAGGGTGTCCATCTGAAAGATAGATCATTTGTGGGAGAAAAGACTTGTGACAATCAGGCATGCAAGAAAGAGAGTAATATTGAATCAAAAGAGATGGTGAGAGTTGAAGCAACCCCATGACCCAATGTCGAAAATGGGAAAAGGGAAAACATGGAGCTGATGATGATGACACTGATGAAGATATCAATGCCTGACATTCTGAAACTGTAGTGAAGGTGCCACTAAATCAGTCTTCTTCAGGGACAGGATGTAATACAAGCTTGACAGGCTGTACCAGTACACCATCTACAGAGGAATTATTCTCTCCCTCCTACAATGCCGCTAAGGAGAGTAGTACGTAACTGAATCAGGTCAGTTGCCCTACATTCTACATATTGTCTATAGTTCTTCTAGTTATTACGTACCCAATCTTACTCTGACATTTCTAAAATGAGTTTTCTAAAAATACAACACTCATACAGTACACCACTGCTGACTATCTAGCAATGCTTTGGCACCCATGTCCCTGAAGGATATGGGGCAACAAGTAAATGTCCCAAAATATCCTGGTTCTACCCACTTCTGGGTTATTCCTGCACAAAAATATACAGGTTAAAAACTACAGTGGAATGTAAGGGTAGGCTAGACCTCAAAGATTGATAGCCTAGAAAGTACCTATAAACCTGGGAACCTATGAAGCTAGGGTTTACAGATGACTCCCACCGGACGATTCAATGCACGGCCCACTTGGAGGGAGCACTATGACAGAAAAACAACCTGCTAGAGAGACTGAACTTCCCCAGGAGGCCTAGGAATACTTGGAGATTCCCCTGAATATTCGCAAACCTAATGTTGGGGAAAAAGAAATCTGCCCTACCCTGCTTAATCTGCTGTCATCTTGACCCTAAGCAGCAGGGGTGAAAAGCGAGTAATTTCACATGTCTTCTGAGATAATTGCAATGTTAATGTTTTGAACCTCTGTTCCACAGCATTCTATGGTGCAATATAAAAAGCATTTACTGCATCATAAGCAAATTGCAACATTACAACCTGCTTAAGTCTATAATATATAGCTCTATAACAACAACAGCCTAAACCTGCGTAACTGCACACACTAAGGCATAGGAAACTGAGCTACCCAAATACTTCTGTCTTACTGTGTGAATTAATAGGCTAGTGCACAGTTCTGATGACGCATGAGGGCTGCTATCTATAAAGTATCATATAGGCTGACAAGTATCACAGACAGACATAGATACTTATTTCTGGATTGCTTCAGGTCAACATATCACACAAAATGAACATGGAAGCAGCTTTCATTCCTGTTGTTTAAGTTCGTATGCGATATTTAGTTACTCATCCTACTGAATAACATCGATCAAAAAAGAATGCGCCAAAGACCAAATTACCACCGTAACAGCTGCAAACAATTGCAATCTGAGGATCATGCTGCTCAACGCTAGAAGTCTAAATCTCAAAATGCACTCACTCGAAGCACTCCTTAAAATGGAGAACATCGACATGTGCTGTAACAGAAACCTGGTTCAAGGCAGCAGAAAGCACCACTGCACTACCTGGCTATAACTCATTCCACACCTTTCGGCCGCAGAACTTGGACCGAAGGTCCAAAGGTGGTGGTGTCTCCATATTCATAAAGGATGAACACATCTCCAGACTGGTAGCCCAACATAACACTTCAGGTGCAGCTAACATTTAGTAAGACAGAAATTCAGGTTGTAACCTGCTATAGGTCCCCAACCATGTCCCAAGACTCACACTTCACGTTCCTAAGCACCCTGGAGAATATTAGGGTCCAACCTAACCCTCTCATTCATGTTCCTAAGCACCCTGGAGAATATTAGGGTCCAACCTAACCCTCTCATATTGGGCAACTTCATCTACCCCTCCATTAACTGGGAAAACTACTCCTGACCAATACACTTGCCCAACGCTTTCTGGAATTCATTAATTCCAATGCCCTGGACCAGCTCGTTCTTACCTCCACTACAGGTAGCAACATCCTTGACCTAGTCATTACTAACATGGGTGACCATTGCTGTACACCAATAGTCAACTCCTCCCTGGTTAGATCTGACCACAAACTAATCACCTTGGAAATCCACCCCCCCCCCCCCACAAAGGTAACCACCATGAAAAACTTCTCCAAAACTAACTTTGGTCTCCTAAAAACAGAGGTAGCTAACTTCACGGCACCCATGCAAATGGAGAATAGTTGCATGACTGCGGAATCATACACCAATGTACTGTATGAACACATACACAAATGCATGGATCTTGCCATACCCAATAGAACCAAGTCTCTCTCCTCAAAATAAAAAAGGAAGCCAATCTGGTGGTCCCCTGCCATAAACAAACTCTACAACAGAAGGAGGAAACTGATGCAGAATAAGGTGAAGTCCCAAGACTGGAAAACTCCCTTATCAGCCTCAACAAAAGGTTGAGATCCCTCATCAAATCCTCTAAAGCTAGCTATGAAAGCAGAATTGCAGCAGATAGTAAAGACAACCACAAGGCCTTCCTTGGCAACACCCAGATTTGCTCTGAGCTGCTGCACAATGAAGGAGGAAACTGATGCAGAATAAGGTGAAGTCCCAAGACTGGAAAACTCCCTTATCAGCCTCAACAAAAGGTTGAGATCCCTCATCAAATCCTCTAAAGCTAGCTATGAAAGCAGAATTGCAGGAGATAGTAAAGACAACCACAAGGCCTTCTATAGTTATGTAAAGAATCTCCTTGGCAACACCCAGATTTGCTCTGAGCTACTGTACAATGGTACCTCCTATACCGACCCAACAGATATTGCCAATATACTGGCCAACAGATTCAGTGCCAGCTTTACCCCTCCCCACAAAGGACCAATCACAATACCAGTAGATTGCCAGGCACCCAGTATTACAGCTTCACAGGTTAAATCAGAACTGTCCAAGACCATGAATACAGCTTCTATGGGACCTGACAATATCCTTGGCTGTGTTCTACATGAACTACAGAGTGAAATAGCACCTCACCTATGTGCCCTGTTCAATCACAGCCTCACCTCAGGAAACTACAATTGTATCTAAAAAGCCTATGGTGTCAACATTCTCAGGATCTAGAAGCAATGATTCCTATCATATCTTGCCTACAGTTAGAGTTCCTTTGGTGGGCAGAGGCCTGCCACCAAAACAAGAGACTGCCATTTACTCTATCCCCTGCCGCCCAAACCCTAACAACAGACGCATCAGACTATGCATGGGGGGGGGGGCTCATCTGGCAAGGAACTGCATTCAGGACAAATTGAACCCAAGTCAAATGCATCTGCATATCAATCAAAAAGAAATGTTAGCTGTACAGAATGTTCTGACAGCCTTCAAAGACCACATTGTTTCCAGGACAATTAATGGTAAAGATGGACAACACCACTGTTATGTGGTACATAAACAAGCAGGGGGGTACCCATTCTTACCCCCTCTGCAGACTAGCCATGGCACTGTGGAACACAGCCTTGAGCTACCAAGTGCATCTACAAGCTCAATTCCTGCCAGGAAAACTAAATACACTGGCAGATGGACTAAGTAGAAACCTCATGGACCCACACGAGTGGAAACGGGAACCAAAGACTTTCAACATATTGACAAACAATTGAGGGAGCCCAGATATAGACCTGTTTGCCTCCCCCCAGAACTACCAATTAGACAAACGTTGCACAAGGACTCCCCACAAACAAGCTTGGAAAGTGGATGCTCTGTCCTTCAGCCAGAAAAATCTATCAGTTTTTGCCTTTCCTCCTCTGCCTCTCCTCTCCAAAGTACTACTAAAGATCAAACAGGACAAACCAAGGACGATATTGATTGCACCAGAGTGGCCATGCCAACAGTGGTACCCCCTCTTGTGCACTGTGTCACTGTTGGCCCCATGGCACTTGCCTCAGACCCCTACCCTGTTGTCTCAGGAGGAGAACCAGATTCTGCACTCTCAGCTTCAAACCCTGAACCTAGCAGCCTGGCTAATTACCTAATCTCTCCTTTACCATCCTCAGTAAACTAGTGATGGATATCATTTTAGAGGCAAGGAGGCCTAGTACTAGAAAATCTTATGCTGAAAAATGGAAAAGATTCTGTGCTTGGAACCAATCTCAACAGATGAGCACAGCAGCACCCAACTTACCTCAGATTCTACAATACTTAACTGAGATGCTTCACAAGGGCCTTTCCTTTTCCTCCATCAAAATTCACGCCTCAGCCATTTCAGCTCATTACAACACAGAGCCACCCCTTTTTTCTCATCCACTGCTCAAGCAGTTCGTCAGAGGAGCCAAAAATTTAAGACCACCCAGGAGAGCCCCAACTCCTACCTGGGACCTTAACTTTGTATTGGAAAAACTCACTCTTCCTCCTTTCCAGCCAGCTGCTAGTGCAGATTTAAAATTCCTTTCTTGGAAAACAGCTTTCCTTTTAGCAATCACTTCAGCAAGAAGGGTATCTGAATTACAGGCCCTTATGGCAGTGGAGCCTTTCATCATCTTTCATGCGGTCAGGGTGTCCCTCAGGACCAATCCCTCCTTCATGCCCAAGTTGGTATCCAGTGTGGCTCTTAATCAGTCTATTCATTTGGCAACCTTCTTTCCTAATCCACAGAACAAAGAGGAATGGTTACTGCACTCCTTAGATGTGCACAAACAACTTAGATTTTACTTGGACAGGACTAAACATCAAAGGAAATCTGAACAACTGCTGGTGGAATTTGCTGCAGGGGCAGAGGGGAAGGCTATTTCAAAGCAAACAATTTCTAAATGGATAGGCCATTGCATTCATTTCTGCTATAAGCACCATGGAAAACCTATCCCACAGGGGATCAGACCCCATTCCACCAGGGCTGCGTCCACCTCTACAGCCTTTCTCAGAGGTGTCCCTACCAGGGGCATCCTAAAAGCTGCTACCTGGAGTTCTGTACATACTTTCACCAAGCATTACTATTTGCTAGTTTTCTCTAAATCCAGAGCTGGCTTTATCACTGCAGTCTTGCAGGGCCTTATAGCTGGTCCTAATGCTGTCTAAATTCATCCTCCCATCCTTAGCTTTGGGAATCTACCCAAATGTGATGATTGTAGCAGTGAAATATGAAGAACATAGTACAGTTGTGTACACTTACCATAAATGTAGATGTTCGAGTGTATTCACTGTTGCAGTCCTGGTTATCCTCCCTCCAGCCCCCTGACCTTTTTGGCGTCACCTCTACTCTCCTTTTCTATGCTTAAATGCTTTTTGGTGTATTTGCTTTTTTTTGGAGGTATATCCTTGTATGTGTGTATATATATATATATATATATATATATATATATATATATTCCCATTAAGGGGGCACCTGACATCAAGAAAAACTGATGTAATGGCGTCGGCTGTATGTTTTATACCCCTGACTACCTGACGTCATGGAAGAAGAGACAGCAACCGGCGCAGGACCCAAGACTTTGTTAATCAGGCCGACTGAAGGCTAGTGCCAGCAGATAACCCAAATGTGATGACTGCAACAGTGAAACACGAAGAACATCCATGGCCTTAAGCTCAATGCCAAAAAATATGTCATCATCCCCCTTGGAAAAAACCTAGTTCCCTTGAATTACCACATCGATGGTAGTCCACTGAACACTATAGGCATTATAAGAGACCTAGGAACACAGTTTGACAGCAACCTTTCTTTTGACCACCACATTGCCACTGTGGTCAGAAAGTCCTTCTGTGTGGCATATCTCATTACTAAGAGTTTTGCATCCAGGAAGAAAGAGGTCATTGTCTCCCTCTACTCTTCCCTCATTAGGCCAGTCATCAAGCACAACGCCCCATTTGGCATGTACCTCACTAGACACTTGCAACAACTGGAGAGGCCGCAAAAGTACCTCACAAAGAGGATCCTAGGCCTTAAACACTTGTCCTTTATGGACAGACTCAAAAAACTCCAACTATTCTCTGTCTCATATCACCTACTTAGTGGCGATCTCTGCTTGACTTACAAAGCCATGTCTGACCCAGCTCTGTTAGAAATGCTACATCTAAAGAAATCCCAATCCCTCCACACCAGATGCTCCAGAGACCTCAACCTCATTACCACAATCAAAAGAACATGCTGAAGGGACAGGTTCATAACCCACAGACTGCCCATGCTATGGAATATACTTCCCATACATGTCAAGCTGAGCAGCTCACTGGCCCTCTTCAAGAGAAATCTAGATGAGTGGATGGGAAATAGAAAATTCACCCCGGGGATCACTCCAGTGGCTCTACTCAACGGAGGCACTGGGAACTAAGGTCAGGTGGCATGATGCCAGGGTAATCCTATGAGCTAGGCTTGCAAAGGCTCCAGGGCCTTTAGCATAATACACACCTATGAACCTATGAACCAATGCCAGTCAAAATGTTCCCATTAAAATGTGTTGAAAATCAAACAGCTTGAAAGCAACCTGGAAAATAACAGGATCTGCACTCTGAAGAGCAAATGAAGAAATACCTAAGTGTCCCCCAATTCCAGTTCAAAAAATGGAAGGGATGCAGTATGTCAGGATGTAACTTGTAGCTTAATCATGTCATGATGGCAGTGATGGTATAAACATTTTGGTGTTTGCTACCGCTGACTTGACAATGAATACAGATTATCCCCCCACCCTTACCGAAAATGTGCACAAATTTGGCCTAATGATGCAGCAGCAAGCTGAATGCCCACAACAGAAACAACTTGGATTCAATTACTGGGGAATGCACAGTCACCTGATAAGGCTTAGGCTAAGTAACCAAAGCTCTGCACTATGATCTTGGAGGACATTACCAGTTACTTCACCAAGGTAAAGACTCCTATTTATACTGAGGGAGTCACCAGTTACAAAGATTCTTCGTATATGGAGGCATGTGCCCTACTGCCATCACCCACACATGTTTGTCTCATGTATGTAGGTCAGAAGAACATAATGACCGGTGGTCCCCTCTGCCAGTCCTTCTTGCTGCCACAGACAGTATTGTCTACAAATAATAGATAATGTAAATTTTCCCTCAGGTGAAAGAGAACTCAGGTAGTTATTTACACTGGCCTAGGCTGCATGACTGGGTACAGGGAACAAATGAAGGCAGGCATGCTGAGCAAAGTGAAAAGGACTGGGCAGGAGCGCAAAATGGGTGTGGCTTTTCTCAGCAACTCATTATTGTTTTCCACAGGTATCAAAAAGGCAACAGCTGCCCAAGACCATACCTCTCAAAATTTTAGGCAAGAAATCTGGACAGACGCTAAATTAATGGGAAGACAAAAGGCCAAAAGTAGGGATAGATTTTAAATATTGCTCTTATAAACTGAAAAGTTTGTTAGAACAATAGGATGTGTTAATATGCATTTTTCCAAAGGATAAGAAGTCTGAAACTCAAATGTATGACATTTTGTGACTTCATTCCTCAGTTATTTGCCAGAAAATCACAACGTTTATGAGAAAAATACCAAAATTATGAGGCAATAATCTTGACAGTCTGCATCAATCTGGACATTTGATAGGTATGACCAAGACGGATGAGCCTAAAACTTCTTGCGGTTCTCAGACAGAGAACTTGAGTACAGACAAAGTATCATCAAGTGTAAGTCAATGGCAAAAGCCCCCCATCTTTGCCACAGATCATGGCAGTCTAACTTTATAGCACATTTTAGTTTCAATATCAGTCATACTTTTAATTTCTATACCTTATCAGACATGAAGAGCATACATATGTGTTGTCTACCAGTCTGGCATAAAAGGCTGTGAGACACTGTTAAAAGCAATAACCGGATCATAAGTGATATATAAGGAAAGTGAAACATTACAACCTGTTTAAGTCTCTGCTATATCTCTCCAACAATAACTGCTTAAACTTGCAAGATTATGCATACTAAGACATAGGAGGCTGAGTTACTCAAATGCGTCCATCTTACAGCATGAATTAATGGGACAGTCCTCACTTCTGATGATACTTAGTGCAAAATAATGCATAGGATAAAGGCCCATAATCAGGGACTGATTTTAAATTTGGCTCTTAAAAACTTAAAACTTAGAAAGTTGCTAGAATTGCACATTCTGTGTTAGCTTGTATTTTCTAAAGGATATGAAGTCTGAAACTCAAATGCCTGTCATTACTTAATGACCTCAGTCCTTAATGATTTGCCAGAAAACCACAAATTGTATAAAGAACAGACCAAAAATGTGAGGCCAAAATCTAGATATTCTGAAAAAATCTGGACAGTTGAGATGTATACTGTTGTCTAGGGTTTGGTAACTTCAGTATCCACTTGCAAACTGTAAAATTCTGAATAACTCATTTAATCAGAGATCACTTCATGGATGCACTTGTGCCTGCTGGCCTTACCTGGTTACCAAATGGATGCAGTATTAATTCAAAGCATATTACACTGCAGTGGTCTTAACAAAAAGCTGATTGCTCAACTTGGACACTATAGAGATCAAAGGGGAACAGGCTTGAGAGTGGAATCAAACCATGAGTGACAGTGTCATGTAGCAGACAAAAGCCAGAGACTCGCTCACTCCTGTGAGGCTTTTGCTGTTTGATATGTCTCGATTTTCCAACCAGGTTAAAAAAATACTTCCACTGCACAAAAATGAAACCTGCACGCACATTGGCAGAGAAAATAGCTTAAGGGACCAAACAGAAATCTCTTTTACTTAATTCCCAGAATCTTTCAAAAATAATTAATATGAGAACTGTAGCATTCTCTGTAAAATACTTCGGGGAATGAACATGTAACTTCATCAACTGGAAAAGTTACAGATATGAAGTCAAAAGTCACTACAGCAGTTATTTTAGCATTAGCAAAGTGGACGACTAATTTCAGAATATGAGCACAAATGGTCATATTTAATCAAGAGAGACTCAAAAAGAACTACACTGCACAATATGGGATTTCAATGAGTTTTCTGTGATGATTTGTCACTAATTGAAAGTGTTATTAATAAGACAAGAAATATCTTACTCCAGCTTTGAGCTGTCAATTTGGGACCATATGTTTAAAGCTGAAACATACCTGAATTGATTTACATGTGATAGAACAACAGCAACAGAAAGTTCGGGGACACTACTGATTAAACCAGTAGTACATGAGAAGTGTCTATCAGCAGAGAAGCAACAAACTGCACTAACACAAGAAGCTAGTACACCATCAATGAACTAGAGGTAGGCAAAATGCTCTGTGTATACCAGGACCCCTGAAAGACGGAAAAGTTTAGAAGTTACCTCACCCGCTCACTTATAGAAATACTTCCTAGCTTGATTCAGCACCACAGAGGGAGGGGACACAGCCATTTCACAAAGGCTGTACAAATCAAACATTCACGCAGTAGCATATGACACTTAGGCCCCCTTTTGTTAAAAGTTTTAAAAATTTGGTGATAAAGCTATTACCTGATAACAAATCAAAAACTTTCTCACGGACAACTAAAACTGCACTTGGCATTACTTATCCCCTCCCCGCTCTTCTTTATGGTGCTCCCATCCTTACTAACCTCCAGACTTCACAAAAATTAAAACTTGAACAATGCTGTAATAAAGTTGCTAAATTTCCAGCACATACCCATTTCAGAGGCCACCCCTGTATATTACTGAAAAGCCTAAATTGGTTAGAACTACCTCATCAACTAACATAACAGCTTCTTACCACCTATAAAATTATCCATCATCCATCTGCTCATTCAGTACTAAACAATATTCTGCACAACTATGTTCCCAGTCGGTTATTGCGATCCAGTGACCTAAAACTCCTGCCTGTCTACAAACCTAGCAAATCTCCTGGGCATTGTCTGTACTCGTAACAAGGTTGCTAAGGCCTGGAACTCCTTACCTATATCCATCAGTTCTATACCCTCCCTCCCATCTTTCACAACCACTCTGAAAGACATCCTAGCTAAAATCTGGCTCTGTTCTTGCCCATACCCAGGATAAACTTTATCCCTAAATGTGAACAAGTATCTTTTCGCTCCTTATACCTCCTTTCTCTCCCTTCTATACTTACTTCCTTACTGCTATCTAATTCTCTTCCCTGACTTTCTCTCTAAACATTCATATTGCAATTCATATTCTATTAGATTAACTTACCTTTAATTTCTCTACATACTGTCTAAAATTTTTCTAAATATTAAATGATTGTCATATACCTTTATCGATTTTTAAAATTTTTATATTATGCCTAATCTGTTTTAATTATTTAAACTGCAAATGTTTTTTGCTTTATTTTTTAAGATTGTAAAATTATTCTTAAAATGTTTTGTAAAAAATGTGGAGCTTTTTCTCCCCAGGCCTCCACTGAAAATGGACTTCTACCCGGCTGGACTTTCCCAGTAATCAAATCCCAATAAATAAATAAATAAATTGTATATCTAAGTGGGTAGAAGTCAATAAGCAAAGTCAATAAATTCTTAAATATAAAACAATGACTCTAGCTAGAGCCCAAGTTTAAAAAAAACAGTTTACTCGGACTGAGGCTTTCTCAACAATGGCCTTTGTCAAGGCTCCCACTTTAAGGTTTTCATTGCTTCACATACACTTAGTAATGTGGTACCGACAATAACAATATTAACAATGCACAAATCTTGGTCAAACAGGAATTTAGTTCAGGCTTGATCAGAAGGTTTTGTTCAGTCCTTTGGTTAAATGAATCTCAGTAAGCGGTATCACCCACACCACCTTAATAATGTGCGCTAGCCTTAACTGTGCCCCTACCAGGGTAAAGACAAAACAAACAATGGGCAGAACCTGAGAAGGATGGGGGGGGCACTCAGCATCTACCAACCAGAACACTAGCTGCAAAGATGTAACTAGTAGGTCAGCCAGATAACATACATGGAACTGGATGGTAAGAAAGTGTTCTTCAACACAAAGGTGCAAGCATGCAGGGCTTTGTCATACTTACATCTTTAAGGCATGAGAGTAAGAAAATTATTATCTGGTAGTTTCCATGACTGTTCCTTTAAATATAACAAGGTCAAGGACATGTTGCAGTAGATAACAGCAACCATATCCTAACACATAGGTGAGAAAAACAAACACAAAGCGAATAAGGATAAAGGAGCAGATGACAGAAACTGACTACAGTAAGGTATTGAAAGTAAATAACCAAAAAGGATCCATGTTGAATTAGCAACATGAGTGAAATGGGGTAGGCACAGATGCTTGCGGAAGGTAGGAGATGGGTGGAAAATGTAATAGAAGAGTAACTGCAATTCTCTTAAAGTTAAGAAATGCACCACTATGAGAAATCCATATCTGTAGTGAAAGTCCAATGATCCAAGGAGGTCTAAAACTAAAACAAAGCCTCAGGGAAAGAATGAGCATACCTAAGCTGAATAAAATAGATGGACTTAGAAATTAGGCAAAACAGGATAATGAAGGGTTGTTTCTTGCTATGTAAGTATTTGCAAACATCATAAATGTTGTCTCAGCTTTATGATTTAAGTTGTAAATTAGGATCGGACCACAAAGCAGTCATTCATCGCCATAAACCCTCAAAAACAATGGGCTCATGTATGAACTCATACTCAGTCTCAGAGACAATGAGTTACATGCTTGGAAAAACAACCCATCCTCAACCTCCAAGCTTAGTAAGGAGAAAGTCATGATCAGTTGCTTATCAGGGGCTAGGATCTGCCACATTACGCACACACTCAGGTCATTGGACCACAAGTACCAATATGACTCAGTCATAGTCCATGTGGGAGTAAATGACCTGGACGTACCTCCCTAGACTATATGAACAGAGACATCGTGGAATATGTTCAAAGGCTGGTATGAGCCTAGCATTAAGCAGCATTTTACCTTCTCCAAGGATGATGCCAGAATACGAACAAAAGATGATTGACATTAATAATTGGCTTAGCTTCTGGTGTCATTCTAAGGAGGTACAATATTTGTCAGCATGGAAGGAGATGGTCAACAGACCATGCTGCTTTGCCAAGGATGGTCTGCAACTCTCCCCTCTAGGCTTTCGAATATTAGCCAAAACTTTGTCTTCCCCCATAGTGCCTTTTTTAGGCAATGCCAAACTGAAAGTACTTCTGACAGAGCAAATCAAAACCAAGAAAATTTAAAGATATTACTGCTCAATGCTAGGACTCTAAACAAAAAACTCCACTCTCTAGAAAATCTCTTAACCCTAGAGAATGCTGATGTCTGTGCAGTCACTGAGACATGGTTTAAAGCCATGGAGAGCACGCAAACAATGCAATGTTATAAGGCGTTCCACACATTTAGACCAGCTAGTTCACAGGCAGGGACTAAAGGTGGAGGTGTGCCTATTTACATCAAAATAAATATACTTCAAGGTTAGTCAAACAGGACAATGCACTTGAGCTGCTCCATGTTCAAATCACCATAGACAAAATCCAGTACCACTTCCTTGCAGGCTATAGGTCTCCCTGTATGACCCAGGAAACCCATATCATGAATTTAAACCTATTAGAAACATTAACCATCCAACCCAAGACCATATTCGTGGGTGACTTTAATTACCCCACTATTAATGGGAATCCTATATGACAAACTCCCTGGACCAGACAGTCAATACACAACCAGGGGTGAAACCATAGTGGATCTGGTTGTCACTAATATGGGAGAGTGATGCACACCCCCTACTGTAATGTCTTCCCTGGTAAGGTCAGATCACAAAATGGTCTCCTTTGAAGTAAAAATAAAACCTGGACACCCAACTAAACATTTAATATTGAGGAACTACTCATACCTGTCAACCTGGGAACATCAAAAATCTGCACAAAGGCCCATGAAAAGTAGGCACAACTGGCCAAAAATTGGGACATTTATTAACATAAAATTTGCATACACAATGATGTAACCCAGCCCACTGCAGTGGAATTGTGGGATATCAACATGAAGCTTGAAGTCACTAAATAATAAATAATAGCAGACATTTGAATTTCAGACTTCATATCTCTCAGAAAATACATAATAATGCAAAACATGTTATTCTAGCAACTATCTGAGTTGTTAATTCAACTGCCAGCCCTTCCCAACTCTGAAATCTATGTACTTAATCAACCAATACTCCAAACTGACTTATCAGTATTGTAATGTTCATGCACAGCTCTCAACCTTCCATCTACTAAACAGCACCTCATAATGTGGAACTACTGGTTATAATGTGGAACACCTCCTAACAGCTTGCTTCTAACTTCAACTAGGAAGGTCATGGGATGGTTAAAATGTGCTACCTACCACCAGTTTACACACTGCCACCAATGAATAACAGAAGTGTTAGATGTAGGTTGTAGTTGCCATAAAATAGATGTTCCTGTGATAACTACTGGATGAATCCTATCAAAAGTCAAACAGCGTACCCAATATGTCTTAAACATTTAAAACTGGTGGATGTTGCACATTGTTACAGCTTCATACACTTCTCCCTTACATGATCTGTTTCATAAAAGCTAATGCAAATGGGGACACTAAACTCCCACAGCCTCTCAATAGG
This sequence comes from Protopterus annectens, assembly GCF_019279795.1. Taxonomy (NCBI): domain Eukaryota; kingdom Metazoa; phylum Chordata; order Ceratodontiformes; family Protopteridae; genus Protopterus; species Protopterus annectens. The sequence goes on along the minus strand of NC_056737.1, from coordinate 987,836,618 downwards.
ATCCCAGAGTACTGGAGAGGTATCTGACCAACTCATGAGAGACAGACTTTCCACCTCTCATCAGCTGGCAGTCAGGCCTTTGTAAACAACAGCAGCATTGGCTGTCGCACTGTACCCCAGCATGCACAGATAGCCACACATGAAAGGGGCCAGCAGGGGGGCAGCATGGCCTTACCTTAGTGCCCTGCAGCTGAGCAAGACTGACTCTAACTGGGGACCAAGCCCTCCACTTCCCCTCTAGTGACTAACAGCAGACTCTTGACACAAGGCTGTTGACAGCCCCTTCCCCTGTCTGGGCAGCTATTCCAAAAAAGGCCCCCACCCTTCCAGTTGGAATTATGCAGTTCCCCCAGTTTCAATCACTAAAGTTTCAGCACTCACCTGGAAGTGGCTGCCACTCCATGCCAACAGCATGAGAGGACTGTGCTTGGCATGCAAAGCAGTCAGTAGTATAAGCCAAATCTGTCAAAGAAAGACATGGACTGGTTTGTTGTTGTATTTTGTTACTTAAAAAAATGAGCTACATTACTGAAAAATGCAGTAGCATTTGTAGACTTTAACACATACTAAAAAAGTGTCTTTGCACACGGAGTTAGATAAGGTTTTTCTTTTGGGGTGGGGGTAGGGGGTCCTCTGTAAATGGTGACTCGATCCAACACAACAGTAGTAAAGGGCACAACTGGGATGTAAAGGACCATGCAGAACTTTGGGTTACCATATTTCTCTCAGTTTGTATGACAGTCCATATTTGGACTATTGTTTCCTGTTGTACAAAGAGCTATGAATACTGCTAACTAAATGCTCTGATATATCACTTAACATATACCTACCGTTGCTGAACAATTTACATAAACTCCAACTTCAGTGAAAGAGATCTGCACATCACAACCTACCTTCTTTACTCTAGTTATGCACAGCTCACTGTGACAAGAAGAAGGTTGATAGCAATCCTTTTACTGCCATCAATTCCTTACAACTTGATCAAGCGTAAAATTAAAGTGAGAGTTCCCCACAAGCTACCTGTAAGTTAGCGGCTGTAAACAACTGAAGTTTTTTTTACTTTTTTGAAATCTCCGAGTCCCACCTTGAGAGTCTGATAGGCAGTCACCAAGCACGCCCCTGTACGCTGGTGATACTTGGTGATATCATCCATAAATTTAAAGTTGCAGTGTTGCATATAAAAAAAAATAAATCGGGAATTAAAGGGGTCACGTGTGAATTCGTGGCACCCCATTATTTTTCCCTCAAAAACCAGTAAATACCAAGGAATTCAGTATGGTTGAGATGTATGGAACTATTCTAAGGCTCACTTCCAGCTATTGAGTGATAAACTGGCAAAATTTCAAACCCCCATAATCCTTGAGGACACTGCTACTTATGCAAAACTGCTCAAGGAAACCCTGTACAAGCATATTAATAGCTACATAGAGTCAGCTGTACCCACCAGGAAAAATTACAGAGCTCACTCAAAAAACAAACCACCCTGGTGGAATCACAAAATCAACAGGCTGTATAACAGGAGGAAGAAAATCATGGCAAAAATTAGGAGGTGCAGCACCCAGCAGGATAAAAGCACTTTCATCAAACTAAACAAACACCTCATAGGACAAATAAAGTCTACCAAAGCCAGATTTTTGGTAAATTTGGCCTCCCAGGCCAAGGACAACACAAAGCACTCTTTAGCTATGTCTGCAACCTCAAAGGCAATACACAATAGTGTGCAGAGCTCATTGTAAATGGGGCCACCTCCTGGCTGATAAATTCAGCTTCAACTATACCCCTCTCTCCTCCTCAACCTTCCCTCAGGAAATACTATCAAATATAACTCCCTCTACTATTACTAGGAAACAGGTCCTTAATGCTCCCTCTAAGACCAAGAACACTGTACCAATGGGCCCAGACAATATCCCAGGATGCCTTCTAAATAGCATGAAACATGACCTATCAGGGCCTCTGGAATTAGTATTTAAATGTAGCCTCCAAACAGGCTGTGTGCCTCGTGAATGGAGAACAGCAACAGTCATCACTCTGCACAAAAGGTGGGCCATCTACAGGCCCTGGAAACCACAGAGCCATAAGTCTCACTAGTCTTATATTTAAAGCCATGGAAAGAATTATCATGAAGATGATCAACAGAGATAGCTATAGTAAACCTCCAAACACTGGACCCAACCCAGTTTGGTTTTGTCAAGGGCAGATCAAGCCTACTCAATCTGGTGGACTTCTTTGAGAGGGTAACCAAAGCAATAGATGAAAAAAATAGTTCACACTGCCTACCTTGACCTGGCCAAGGCATTTAACATAATACCCCACTCGGGCATTGTTGACAAACTCAGGAGGTTTGGCACAAATTTGTATGTCACCCAGTGGATAGCCAACTGGCTCACAGACAGGGCACAGGAAGTTAGAACTGGAGAGTCCACCTATACAAAGATGCCAGTCACAAGTGGAGTCCCTCAGAGATCAGTCCTTGGACCACTCCTTTTTGGCATTTTCTTCTCAGAAGTCAAGGCCAATGCCAGTGGTCTCTGGCTAAGTAAATTTGCAGATGATTGCAAATTAGGAGCTGTCATTGAATCCCATACTAACACAAATGTTCTCCAGGAAGGGTTGACACAAACATCTGGTGTCAGAGCCATGGATTAAAACTAAATGTCAAGAAATGCATAACATTATCCTTTGGGAAGTCATCCATCCGTGGTAATTATCATATTGACAGGACACCCCTTAGAGTTGACCTAGCAGTCAGGGACTTAGGGATTCACATAGATAGTAATCTAGCCTTTGAACATCACGTGTCTACAGTAGTGAGGAAATCATTCTCTGTTGCACAATGTATAAATAAAGGTATGGTATCTAAGTCCAAGGAAGTCATTGTTCAAATGTATTCGGCATTCATCAGATCTTTCATTGAGTACAATGCCCTCTTTGGTCTTCACCTAACCAGCCATATCTACCAAATGGAATGTCAACAGGGGTTCCTCACTAAAAGAATACAGGGCGTAAGTAAAATGTCTTATGCAGACTGCCTCAAGGCCCTAACCCTGTATTCTGTTTCCTACAGACTTTTGAGGGGACATCTATGTCTGGCATAAAGGGCATTGTCAGATCCCACTCTGAGGGACCTCCTGCATATCCACAAAACAAGCAGCACCAGTATTACCTGTTCTAAAGACTTAAACCTTGCCTATGATATAAATAGGACCTGCTGGAGAGATAGGTATGTATCTCAGAGACTACCCCATCTACGGAACAGGCTCCACATCCATATGAAGCAGAGTTCCTCCCTAATCCAATTCAAGTGCGGCTTGGACAATTGGATAGGAAACCAGAAATTCATCACTGATTTGGCACTATGTCTCTGATGTAAACAGGTAACTTATAAATGGTTCATGTCTCAGGGCCATGCTTACACTTATCAAGGGTATCAGAACTTGTCAGAGATTTGGGATGCAATGCTAGGCTTAAAAAGGCCCTTGTGGTTGTCAGCTTGGTAAACACCTATGAACCTATGAATGAAGGTAAGAAATCTAGCAAAACAGACAATCAGGTGACATTTAAGTCACATTATGAACAAACATCAGTCATCCCTTCTCAACTCTCTGAAAAACAATCTGGGCAGAAGTCCACTGTCTGACAGGTTGTAGTAATCCAGCCAAAACCCACTCCTCCTCATCTCACCTAACAAGCCACTGATTTCAGCCAACACTTCGGTACAGTTTCCACCCTCGATTACAATAATTACACATCCTCTCCCTCTTAGCGCTTTCCTCCCCCCTATATTCCCACTTTTCACTTCAAAGCAATCAAAGCCACACACTAGTAACTCTACTTGAACTAAGAACTGTTTCACTTGTTAATCCTGGTGGCAATCTTCATTGCTCTTTTTCCAGTGTAAGGACTTCATTTTCCCCCTCCCGCTTCACATTTATAACCTTTGCCAAATTCAAAACATCATGTCTGATATCTGGAAAACACCCACTGTTAAACCCCTAGTGCCAAAAAACTAACCCATCCCACATCACTGACTTCCATCCCATCTCCATTCTTCCCACAGTTGGTAAAATCCCGGAAAAATTAGTCCACAATCAACTCATCCATTACATCTTCTAATATCTTCTACTATCCTCAAAACAGCATGACTTCTGGGCTGGTAGGGACTTCTACTGCACTCTTGACACTTACTAATTAAATTCTCCTGGCTATGGACAAAGGTCTGCTCAATGCAGCCATCTTTTTTGACCTCACCTGAACTTTTGATCTGGTTGACCATAACATTCAGTTAGATCACCTAACTTAAATTGGAATTAGCCCTAATATATCTCTCTGGTTTAGAAATTATATTTTCAAATGGACTTCTATGTTCCGGTTCATAACAATCTATCAGCTTCCACTCCTTTCATTAAAGGAGTCCCTCAGGGCTCCACTCTGGATCATCTTCTTTATTTTCCATTTTCATTAAGAACTATAAGGTTAATCGCTGTCATTTTCCCCTTACTTTACGCTGATGGCAGGATCATATTTTACTCAAACCTGACCTCGGCCATATAGTAACAACTACAATCTAACTTCCTCTCTCTTATCAAAAGGCTGAATAGCAATTAGTTAATTCTGAACACTTCCAAAACTAAAGTAATGCTATCTGGCACCTCCCCTAAATGACAGAAAAACTCTCAACCCACTTCTTATCCATTACCATCCTGACAACCCCCATTGATCATGTCATCTTCTTCAAATACCTTGGTAAGTGGCTTGATCCTGCACTGAACTTTCACTTTTGACTAAAGCAAATATGGATGAAAATTAATTCCCTCCTATTTTGGTCCTGTAAATTTTGTTTTCCTTTTCTCCAGGCCTCCCAGGAATGCCACAGACAAAGTCATTCTACTTGAATATGGATGTCCCTGCTCGCAGCAGCATTCAAGAAAAACTCCACCACCATCCAAATTATTAGCAAATCTAGCTGACAGTTCATTACTTTTGTCCACAAGAAATGTGCATCATTGTAGCATGGATAATAAAGCCAATTGGTTGCCTGTCCAACAATGTGCCAACCTCCTTTTTGGATCCATATTCTACAAGCTCCTCAAAGAACACTCATGTACTTCCCTTGCCTCCAACCTCTTCAGATGACCCCTCCCCCCACTGTTACAATATACGATGTCTTAACTATTCTTTTCCAGCTGTTCAATGTCCCAGAACCAAACTTCATTGCATTAACCATGTCTTCTCCATCCTAGGTCTCACAGCACTTACCCATCATGTATAATATGAGGACCTAAATGTTTTAAATGGTAACCTAGACCACCAAAAAAAGGGAAAATTCCAAAAGTGCCCTAACATGGACAGAGGTGATACTCTAAACGAATGATCTATCTAAAGTTCTGATGGCAAAATAGACATGAAATAAAAAAATCTGCACCAGTGATGTAATATCCAAGAGAAAATGCTGAAGAATAATTGGTTGTAAGGGCCATTTCAATAACCTATCACATGCTTGGAATCACAATCCGTGAGATGGAACCAGGACCTCATAGAAATACGCAATCAAAACATCACCCACTGACAACCAATTGGAAAATTTGCAATCAGACCCAGCAGTGAATAAATTCTTGCTCAGAACAGAATGCCAAAAAAACAAGCTAAAAGTAAGAAAGCATTTCAAACAGGAAATGAGAAAGAAAGTGTAGCTAAAAATGTATCATGACTGTGGGTTGTAACCAACACGGGGTCTTCTAAAAGGAAGTGGTTCATGAAAAAATCAAAACACGCAAGAAGGCTACAACCACATACCTGTAAAGTTATCAGAGGGACTACCTGGCCTTGGTAAAAGTGTATTAACATTTAAAATTAGGTTCAGTGTTCAGACATTGGTCGGAGGATGAACTATCATCTCTAGTGAAGCCTTCTGCATGACATCCCCTTCCAGTTGTGATTTTAGCAGGTTGTTATTACACTTAAACTCTGTACAACACCAGGAATGATGTTTTCATTAGAACAGAGATGACATTTACAACATCCAAATAATTTGTTTTTTATGTCATGTGCAGGTACTAATGTAGTCTATTGGTATTATTCTATTGTGTTATAGAGGTGTTTCTATATTTTATATGCTGTCTGCATTTGTTGGGCAGCAAAACAGAATATACCATCTATATTGTTGCCTCACAAAGTTTAATTTTCTTAACTTAGGCAAAGATGGTAGTGCCTTCTGTGTGGAGTCTGCTGCATGCCACACCTGTGTTCACATGGGTTTTCATTAGGACCCTAATTACCTGCTACATTCCTACAATATGCAGGTAGGTAAATTGGTGA
>NC_056737.1:987707803-987825303 GCF_019279795.1 Protopterus annectens | reverse complement strand
TTTCAATTGGCCAGGTGTATTTTTCAATGAATGTGAGCTACAAGGGAAGAGAAGTTTACTATTGCACATGCTAAGCCTGTTTTCAAGATGCAGCTGTTTTGTTTAACAAATGTCTATTAGTGATTGTGAAATAAAATGTGAAAGTAGTGTCAATAGTGCAATGGGTAGCTCAATTGCCTTTGGTGCAGAAGGATGCGAGTTCTATTCCCACACCAGATAAATGGATTGCCGCTATTACAGTGCAGCATAATGGAGGTATTGCACTCCTGAATGTGTTGCCCTTTGGGTGAGATTTTAAACCAAGGCTCTAACTGCCTGAGTTTGTGGTAGTGTAAGTGGATGGAAAAGATCCCACAACACCTACTGGAAAGTGTAACGGAAATTACCCACTGCCCTAGCCAAATTTCCCCAAGTAGAATATATATCTCCTAGGGTCTCCCCTGAAAAGAGGTGACTAGCCTAGTGGGACTAACAAAGGATAAATAAACTATACATTTTTAAATTAAATCATTACCACTGTAATCAGTGCAAAAGAAAAGAAGAAAATAAAGTGCACACTTATGGTAGTTGGGGGATACAGCTGAGTCATGGGACACTAGAATGACTGTGGGTGGAGGGGGCCTGGTCTGTTACCATGCCTAGGGCCCCATTTAACTGAAATCTGGCTGTGGCTACCAGTCATACCTGACCAAGAGTAGTATGATCATCTGTGATTTAATACAGTAACACCCTCTCCACATGTCAACACTGTCCTAATAAAAGGAGCATGTACTTGTGAGTCATACATTTTTGATTTACCCAAACACACACACACACACACACACACACACACACACACACACACACACACACACACACACACACACACACACACACATACACACACACAAACATACTAAATATACCTGTGGGGTAATCTGGAAGATCTTCAGTTCACCTAATACCCATGGTTCAGATGTGGCATGAAACTGAAGCACATGGCAAACCCCACACAGACATGGGGAAGATGTGCGGATACAGCTTACAAGAAGAAGGCACTTAAAAATCAATCTAAAACCGAATGCGAGTACTTAGAAATACTGTACAATATGCCCTCAGGCTGCATAACAAAAATCGGACAAGGTATAACTTGTTTTACACTTCTGCTACTAGCATCTGCAGTTCCATCTGAACATGCTTTCTGTACCACTGAAGTGGTAAGTAAAAGTAAACAGTAAGTTTTCTCTTCAGCTTTATGTATTTAATATCATTATTAAGTTCAGGCATTATTTCTTCCTTTTAAGATTCTATATCAGTTTCCAGTAGCAGCTGACTTTTAATATTTTAAAGGCACACTTCAGACGGCAGAATCCACCTTTATGCTTTATTTTTCCTTTCTTTCTCTAAATATTCTACATGTACTGCTGCCTACTCGGTGTGTCCTGCAAGTAGGCCACTGTATGCATAAGTACCACACTGCGTAGCATACTGGAGTCACGCTAATCCTTGCTGTATGCAGTTCAGACATTCGCACGATTCACACAGTTGATTCCCCTGAATTCAGATTGTGCACATATGTGGCTCTACTCTGTATTGTAGCCGATGACTTAACATGTGCATGGACCACACCCTCTAACTATGTGTGCACTGTGACCTGTCAATAGTCAGGGAAAAATTAAAGCATTATGCTCTGCATTGGTCCATGTAATTCACTCTTTAAATTGTGAAGGGCTCTGAAATCTGGATTTAGCTAAGACGCTGCCTTACACAATGCAGACAATATTTATACATTCAGACTAGAGTCTATTCAAAAAATGTACTGATATAGTTACAAATGCATGACACCATAGCTTCCCAAGACCTCCTTAAATAGTACTGTTCCCAAAGAAATTGAACAAAGATACCTGGCTGTTATTAGTAACCCCAAAGTATCTTTCAAAATTCAAACTGAAACAGTGCTACGTAATACCCTAAGCTAGTTAAGTCCATGTTACAGGCTCACATGTCTACCCTCTCATATACTTATTCAACAGCAAAACTGTACTTTTATCCAAGTCAGAAGATGGTCTCTTCACATCAGATTGATTCTACTTGTTGGAGTTAACAAAAATCAGTAGCTTCATTTTTCTTTCACATCCACAAACTCAGCACTGTCCACTTCTTTAGAGGACACAATGTACCCTTCGTTCTGTAGATCCCCATCTGATTTAAAAATTGGACAGAGAGCATTTCAGAAAATAGACAACGCCTGCTTGTACCAAGTGCTACCTGAAATTCAAAATAAATCAACCTTGGTAGGGTTTAAAACAAAATTCTAAACACACATATTCACCGATACTGAATGCAAATGTTTGAAGGGCGATAGATAATGTTCTAGCATTAACATAACAGTTCATCTAGGAAAAATACTCTCACAGCTTAGCAACTGCGCTATGTAAATACACATTCTGACAATTAATGTGTATTATTTAATAATTCAGATTAATGCATTTTTATATAATACAATTGTCTTAGTTTTTGTTTTACTGTACTGCAACTGATTGTTACTTTTTATTCATTGTTGCACAGTGATTGTTATGGTTCTCTTACTGACACTGGTTTATCTGTTACTGTACTGTGAACTTATTGATTGTTTTGGCTCATTTATTACTATATTATTATATTATTGTACTCTGATTTTTCTGTTATGCTCCAAGGTCATGGCTGAAAACGATTTGTGAACTAGTCTACACACCCAGTAATTAAATAGTAAAATAAGTAAAATAAAAAAATAATACAAGTTAGACTTCTGTGACAGTAAGTACTTTCAAAGACCACTGGTAAATTAGCTAATAAGGTATAATTTCTTGCATTCATTGTTAACTCTTAAGTAGTAATTTATTATTTCACCCCACTTTTCTCCTTATGGAGAGTTTGCATCATAGCGTCATTTTAAACAATATTTTAGGAAATGTTTTTGCCAAGAGCATACTATAACATTAATAAAATAACTTAAACTCAGCACTGTAATTTTCAAAATGACATTAATGTGTCCTGTAATAACAAGTCAGACTCATATAACAAACTGAATGAAACATATTTCCCCAGTCCAATCCAGCACCAACCTCTTCCTAATGAACTCTTACAATAAAACATTTCTCTAATAGGGATACTTTGCAATCATAATTCTGTACAGCTAACATTTCTTTTTGATTGATATGCAGGTGCATTTGACTTGGGTTCCATTTGCCATGAATGCACTTCCCTGCCAAGTGAGCCCCACATGCATAGTCTGATGCATCTGTTGTTAGGGTTTGGGCAGCAGGGGAAGAGTGAATGGGAGCCCCTTGTTTTAGTGGCAGGAATGCACTTCCCTGCCAAGTGAGCCCCACATGCATAGTCTGATGCGTCTGTTGTTAGGGTTTGGGCAGCAGGGGGAAGAGTGAATGGGAGCCCCTTGTTTTAGTGGCAGGCTTCTGCCCACCAAAGGAACTCTATCTGTAGACAAGGTATGATAGGAATCATTGCTTCTAGATCCTGAGAATGTTGACACCATAGGCTTTTTAGATACCATTGTAGTTTCCTCATATGCAGTCTTGCATATGGAATTAGGAGAATGCAGGAGGCTATGAACCCCAGGGCTTGCAGTATTTTCCTTGCAGATACCTGGGTCTTTGTGGCCAGTAGTTTGAAGTAGGCTGTCAAATGAACTTGTTTGTCTGGCGTGTGGAAAGCCATCTGGGAAGTTGTGTTCAAGCTTACTCCCAGGAATACAATTTGTTGGCAGGGTACAAGATGTGATTTCTTTTCGTTTATGGTGTACCCCAGAGAAGTTTGCAATTTCTGTACAAACGCCAAATGATTCAATAGTATGTCCTGGCTTTCTGCCTGAATTAGACAATCGTCCAGGTAGGGATATATTTGGATATTTATTTGTCTGAAAAAATGCAATGACTGGAGCTAGGCACTTTGTGATTACCCTGGGCGCAGTAGATAAGCCAAAGATCAGTGCAGAGAACTGATAGTGCATGTAGCCTGCTTTGAAGCGTAGGGATCTTCTGCAAGATTCCCTTATTGGGATGTGCAGGTAGGCTTCCTTTAAATGCAGTGTTGCCAACCAGGCATCCTTGTCTAGCATAGGAAGCAGCTGGTGAAGAGTTAGCATCTTGAATTGTGGGATCACCACAAAAGTGTTTAGGATAGAGAAGTCCAGGATAGGATGCCAGGAGTTGTCTTTTCTGGGAACCAGGAAAAGTCTTGGGTAAAAACCTTGTCCCTTTTCCTCTTCTGGAACAGGTTGAACAGCCCTGATGGTTAAGAGAGAAAATTTGATTTTGAGCGTCTGCCCACTGATTTGGGGGTAGATTTGGCCAACTGTTTGGGGTTGGTAAGGAGTGAAAGTGGAATCTGTATCCTTGGGAAACTATATTTAAAACCCATTTGTCCTGGGTAATACGTTCCCAATTTTTTGCATGCAGGGCAATCTTTCCCCCTAAAGGAACAGTCAGTTGTGCAGGGCTTGGAAGATTTAAAGTTAAGTCACTGAGACAGTTTACCATAGGGAGGAGTCTTACCACTCCCTGCTTTGGAAGTGGGAGCCCCCATTGCTTAGTCCTAAGAGTACCTTGGGACTGAAGCCTGGGTGTTCTGCTGGTTCTGGGTTTGGACTGAGAGGGCCTGTAAGAGGCAGGAAAAGACCAATTTTTAGAGGGCCAATGCCTACTAAATCTGGGAAGCTGTACTTGCAGGAAATTTTTAACAGTTTGCATAGATTTAGCTTTTTCCTCCATCTTTTTAAGTACTTCTTCTACTTTGTTGCCAAACAGGTGGTCTTGGTTTAAGGGAGCATCCAGCAATTTAGCTTTAACATGATCTGGCAAAGATTGTTCCTTAAGCCAAGCATGCCTTCTAAGTACAGACCTAGTGACAGCAGCCCTGCAAGATGCCTTTAGTGAATCAAAACCACATTGCAAAGTATGTTTTCCAACTTGTTCAGCAGAATGCGTTAAATGCTGTAAATCTTTATTTTCAGTGCAGTCAGGAATCAACATCATTTTCTATGCTACTGATACTTTAACATATGAAACTGGCAGTTTAAGGCCCTAATGACCAAGGTTGCAGAAGTGTATACCTTCTTACCCCATCTATCCAGTGCCCTGGAAACTCTATCAGAGGGGGTAGGATTTTTGGCAGTAGTAGCCTTAATGCCCTTGGGTCCCTGTGATGTGACCCTATAATGGTCTCAGGATCCGCAGTAGGATTTTTAAAGAGGTACTTGTGAGAGTCAGGAACCCTGTAATATCTATCAGGTTTTCTGGGAGCAGGAGATAAAGAGTCAGGGGCCAAGCTAGATTCTGAAAAAGGCATAACCAACAATGTCCAGTACAGGGGGAATAGCTAAAGGCATGTGTTGGGGCAGGAGTAAGAAATCCCTAAGCCTCTTTTTAGAGTCAGAGAAATCCTGGCTTTCCCAGCAGAAATACTCCCTTAGAGTATGCAAGGTTTTACCAAAAGAGAAATCCTCTGGAGGGGAAGCAGAGGGAATAGAGTCCTCAGCATCAGAATCCTCATAAGTAGATAAGGGTAAATCCTGGTCATCAGAGGAAACAGAAATTTCAGAGTTCTGTTCAGAAGTATCATAAGGAAGCTCAGTCCTAGGTCTTTTGGAGGGGGAAGGGTGGCTTCCCCTGATTAGAGTAATAAGGTCTTCAGCCATTCTTATCATTTGTTTTTTAGGCATAGAGGCTTGACCATGTGGTCTGGGCATCTGTTTTTTAGGCATTGTTCGAGTTTTAGGCCTTGAAGAAGAAGATGACATTGGTTTAATATGCAAGTCAGTAGGCCTGAATACACCCTCAGAAGCCGGTGGCTGCACAGCGGCTCTGGACCCATTCAAGGTAGAGACATTTGAAGGTTCCACATTTGAAGAATCTCACGGCATACTGGACTCCGAATGGGTCTCAGTAGAGGCCAGTGAATCTGAAGTAACGGGTATCAGGGGCTGCGAAAGCGCCTCACTGAGTACTGGCGAACTGTTGACTAGCTTAGGAGAAGCGTCGTCGGCAGCTTTGGATCTATGCAATCTGTCTCTGTTTTTATCTTTGTGTGTTTTCAGAATGTTGGTAGTCAGGTGGCTTACCGAAGCCATATCTGGATAACTGAACTGAGTGCCAAAATATTTAGAAGCGTTAATAAACCGACAACGACTAGTTCATTGTTTAAATAAGGCATAAAAACTGACAACGAGGTACGTCGTGGTCAGGGCCTAAGCAAGGAATGCAGTATGAATGAAAATCTTTATGAGGTATTTGCTTTCCACAAGAAATACAATTATTAACTTTTACTGACATTGGTTTAGAGCAAGAAAAAGTTTCCCCAACAGGATACTTAGCTTAGTTGAAGACTTCGGTTCTGAAACTCAAAAATGAAAATATCAGGAGTCGGCCCACCGGCACTTGCGAACTGCTTCTTCTTCGGGCACCGCATAGCAAGAAAGACTGATGTAATGGCATTGGCTGCATGCTTTATACCCCTGACTACCTGATGTCATGGAAGATGAGACAGCAACCGACGCAGGAGCAGGACCCAAGACTCTGGTAATCAGGGTGAGGGCTACTGCAAGCAGATAACCCAAATGTGATGACTGCAACAGTGAAACACGAAGAACATCTGCACTTAAGCGAAGGTCAAAAGGCTGTTTTGAACTTTGTGTAATGTTAATCTGGAAAATGTTTGACTCCATTAGCAAATGGTAGTGTGCATTTGCTAATGTGGAATCGATGTCTGATAGCAGATCACACTACAGTGAATATCGGGAAATGTACCCTTTTTTCACTGTAGTGCGATCTCAGAGTTGGAATATATAATATGCAGGGGGCTTGCCCCCTTCTAAAACATTATCGGTAACATGCACTTTCGACACTGGAACTTCCAGTGTTCAAATGTCGATTCTGTGTTACCACTCAGAAATTCTGGTAATTCATTATTTCCAATTTTGGCAAAATGGTTGAACAAAAGGTGGAAAATTATTTTGATTTTCCACATTTGGATATATGTATATATATATATATATATATATATATATATATATATATATATATATATATATATATATATATATATATGTGTGTGTGTGTGTGTGTGTGTGTATATATATATATATATATATATATATATATATATATATATTATATATATATAGATATATGTATCTGTATATATATATATATATATATATATATATATATATATATATATATATATATATGTATGTATGTATGGGTCTACTTCAGAATGTCGACTGTTCAGAATGCCGACTTCTATATGGCCGACACCATATGATCAACATTCCGAAAGACCGACATCCTGAAATAGCACCATTTACCTACCTGTAAACACAGTAAAACTGTGTTATGCAGGGGGCAAGCCCCCCTGCACCCCCCACACCCCCTGCTACTTAAATATTCTCACTCCGAGATCGCATTACAGTGCAGGAAAGGGGAATCTCCCAGTCCCGCACTGTAGCGGGATCTCCGCTATCATTTGTCAGCCTTTCAAACGTTCGCTCATATGGTGTCGGCCATATGAGTTTCGAACATTTGCAAGTTCGAACAAATGAAGGGCTCCCATATGTGTACATATATATGTATGGTATACAGTTTACCTGCTTGTGTGCTTGTGGTCACTTTAAACTTAAACTGACCTCTGTTTTTTTTAAATAATCTGGTCAACAAACAGATGGTCCATGGTTGTGTGAGATAGGAAAATGCCCAGGGTTGGGGAATTTACCCTTTACCCAGGGACTGTGCATTCTCAGAGTTGGAATAAATAATTATCAGGTGGTGTGGGGATGGAAGGGGCTTGCCCTCCTGCAAAAACACTGTTTTACAATTTTATTGGTCTGAGAAATAGCCTCAGAGTATGTGCAAAAGAGTACTGACCTTTGTTACCTGGTGTTAGTGTGTCAGCATCAGCCATGTCGATGTTGCAGCAGTTTGACAATTGGCACTAACTCCAGGTCCAGGTGCAGTACCTAACTTCTGACTAAAGGTTTTAACATTTTTGCACAAAGATTTAGCCCTGAACAAGAATTACTTATATCCACATCCTTAACTGGCAACAACCTGTTTAACAACAGGAAAAGCAATACTCCTCCTTGAAAGTGAACCTGCATGCCATCCTAACTGCAGACCACTAGCTTGACTTCCAACAGCATATAAATTATACCAAGGAATTGATGGCAGTAGAACAAAAAGGCAATAATATGTCATGGGACTCGATAACATCCCATGCTGCATCCTACATAAACTTGGGCAGGAACTTGCAGCACCATTAGGCACCCTATTCAACCAAAACCTGAGTACTGGCTTCATTCCAGCCAAGTCGTGGACAGCCACTGTCATCCCTTTGCACAAACGTGGAGCATCCAATGATCCAGGAAATTATAGGCCCATCAGCCAAACTAGCCTTATCTGCAAGGCCATGGAATGGATTATCATGAACCCCATTAGCAAGGACATTGGCAACCTCCAAACATTCAATCCCATACAGTTTGGTTTCATCAAGGGGAGGTCATGCCTGTTAAATTTGCTCAGCTTCTTTGAGACAGTCACCAAAGCCATGGACAAGGGGAAGACGGTGCACACAGTCTACCTTGACTTGGCCAAAGCCTTCGATACTATTCCTCATTTGGGTATTATACATAAACTCTCTCAACTAAGTATCAATCCGTATGTTACCAGATGGTTAGCAAACTGGCTTACTGATAGAACCAACCTAGTCATAATAGGGGAAGCTACCTCAAGCAGTAGACCCATAACGAGTGGTGTACCCTAGGGATCGGAAGCCTCTTTTGGGATATACTTTTCTGAGATGCAGGCCAAAACCAATGGGCTATGGCTGACCACGTTTGCGGATGACTGGAAGATGGGCGCTGTCATCAACTCCCCTAGTGATGTGGATATCCTCCAAGAGGGTCTCTCCCAAACAAATGACTGGTGCCAGAAACATGGCCTTACACTGAATGCCAAAAATGCATCATCATCCCCTTTGGGGAGAGTGATGTCCCCACAAATTATCACATTAATAACAAGGCCCTAAGCATGCAATCAGTCATGAGGGACTTGGGCATCCAAACTGATAGCAAACTGAATTTTGACCACCATATTACCTCCATTGTACAGAAAGTTTTCTACATGGCCCACCTCATTAGTAACGGTATCTCACTGAGGGACAAGGAGATCATAACATCCCTGCATTCTTCCCTTATAAGACCCATTGTTGAGTTCAATGCCCCATTTGGCATGTACCTCACAAAGCACATGCAGCAGCTGGAGAGACCACAGAGGTTCCTCATCAGGAAAATCCAGGGCCTCAAACATCTACCTTATACAGATAGGCTAAAAGCCCTGTCCCTCTACTCATTCTCACATAGACTCCTCAAAATTGAACTCTGTCTGGCATACAAAGTAATCTCAGATGCCACCTTGATGGCTGCATATCTAAGTCTAGCTCCACTTGAGTAACTCACACGCGTGACCTCAACCTGGTCTATGACATCAATAGGACTTGTTGGTGGAACAGATTTGTGTCCCAGAGGCTCCCCCTTCTGTAGAGTAGACTCCCTCTCCACATCAAGCAGAGCACCTCATTAACCCTTTTTAATTGCAACCTGGATCACTGGATGGGGAACAGAAAATACACCCCTGGGATTCCACCTGTGTCTGTGCTGGACAGGGGCTTCAGGTGCTGACTTGTCAGAACATGGGCTAAATTCTTGGCTAGGCTTGTAAGAGCCTCAGGGCCAATAGCCTACTAACTTCCTATGATCTGAAACAAATACCCTAGGGAAGCCAAGAACAAATGGATGACCTGGTAGGTTGCCTTAATAAAGGTATGGTGGGAGGTCGGTGAAGAAGCTGGGCTACCGGTAAAGCCTTGAGAAAGGCTGTGCATACCCGAGCTCTTGTGGCTGAAAGCTGAGTAAAGCCTTTAGAAAGGCTTCGTATACAGGTCGTAGTTCCGGCTGGTCAGGTCACCTGGTGAGAGGAACCGCTAGTGTGGCAGCTAGAAATCAAAGATGAAACACACAGAAAAAACTGGCAAAACAATGTAAATGTGGCTCGGCTAAGGAGCTCTGCTCACCGTGGTGGCAAAAACTTAATGTAGTCGAAGTCCAGATTCTAGAAGGTCGTACTTTATTGAAGTAAAAAAGTACCAGAAGTACAATCACCATCGAAGCGTAGTTCCTTAATGGAAAGAGTGATCCAGAGGATTTCCTTTTATAAGAGTACCTGGGGGTGTGTCAGTGGGAGCCACAAGCGCACGGGTACGCACAGCCTTTTTCAAGGCTTTACTGGTAGTCCAGCTTCTTCACCGACATCCCACCGTAACTTTATTAAGGCAGCCTACCTGGTCATCCATTTGTTCATGGCTTCCCTAGGGTATTTTATTCGTGGACATTTTTCCTCCTCTGCATAGGAGCTTAAATACCCAGGTCCCACAGACAATCATTTTCCTGCTGGACATTTTTCACCAAGGGCACCAATACCTTGGTCTAATTTTAGCCATGGACACCAAGTGGTTACAAGACCTATTGACACCCACAGCCATCAACACTGAACTAGAACACCCAAAGCAGAACAACCCAGAGAAAGACTCTTCATCGGACCACATGTGGCAACTAGAGGACACCCTAAAAAGCCTTATCTGCATTAAATGGGAACATTTTTATCTCGCATCGTGCATACAGTTTAACCTCACTCCAAAAGGCCTCACCATTTACAAGAAGCCTTTTTTTCAGAGGTTCTGACGCACGATTGATTCGGGACTGGTACAAAACCCTAGAGGATACTAGCACACTACTGCTCAACCTGCTCCTTGAGCACAACCAGAGGCACAGAGAGAGACCTACCTCCGCCCTGGAGACCATTGAGGCCACCTGCAAACAGTCCCCCTCCTTCAACAAGCACTTTCTTATGATTAAGGACAGGCTCACCAACTTTGAGGGCAAAATCAAGGAAAGGAGGCTCAAAAAACTGAGACGGGACATGGCCCTGTCCAACAAGGAATGCTCTCTTACATTAGACCGAGTCGGTCCATCGGAAAGCCAGAGCTCCATAGGGGTCATGCTAAGTACCAGCACTCCACCATTAGGCCCTGGCCATTCTCAGGGCCCACCGGCCAAGCCAGGTCCTTCTCGGGACCTACACCAATGGGATTTTCGGAGGGCCCCGGACACCCTGGACCCCCGCTCCACAGGGACCAGACCACTTCCCCGGGAATGCCAGTGACTCCACAGATACAAGCTTCGGGCCTTACCAAGACAGCCAGGCCCTCCCTCGGGATGAGCATCAGGACAACCCACAGGGACCCAGAGACCCTACCTAAAGGGACCCATTCGATAGAGGTCTGCTCCCCACCACCCCTACCCTCCCCACAGTATCAACCAGGGAGGAGGAACCACAACTGGCAAGGCAAGAGGGACTTGAAATTTCTCAGGCAACCACCGACCCCGAAAGAAAAGAGAAGACACAGAGGCCAGGTCTCAAAACCTCCAAGGTATGGAACCACTCCAGAACACCGCTCTCCCAATTAGAGCTACAGGTTCTACAAAAAGGCCTCACTTTCGTCACTCAGTGTCGGTCCAGTCTCTCAAAAATGATAATAGACCTACAACTCTTCACGAGGAAACTTCAGCTAAAGTTATATTTCTACCAACATAGCAAAAAAGACCAGCCTCAGGAACACCAGACTGTTCCGACTATTAAATTAAAAAAACCAAGCAACTTCTGCCCCTCTCCCAACCAGGTCATACAAGTTTTTCAGGACAAGTGTGAACTTGAGATCAGGTCTCTCTTATGCAAACGGAGGAAGAAAAGGATTTTTAACACCAACAAGGAAGAATTTGCAGCCCTCAGACAACTCAGCTCAGACCCTTCGAGAAAGGTCATGAAGGCTGACAAGGGTGGGGGGATACTAGTGACAGACACCACCTCCTACAATGACAAGCTCCACAGTATGCTCAACGACCACCGGTATTATGGCAGCGTAGATCACAACCAAGTGCTGACAGCATACGAGGACATCAGAACAGAAATCTCGAGGCTAGAGGATATGGACCTAATTGACGAAGAGCTCACAGAATTCTTCTCCATCCACCACCCGAGGATTCCCCAGTTCTTTGGGATACCAAAGCCACACAAAAAACTGGCAGACCCTCCATATAGACCTGTAGTAGCCAGCAGAGGTTCTGTCATGGAAACCATAGCTCTCTACCTGGACTTCCACCTAAAACCTCTCGCAGAAAACAACAGGTCCTTTATTTTAGACTCTATGGACTTCCTCAACAAGATCAAGGACATAGCCATAGACAGAGACTGGATCCTGGTCACCATCGATGTGGAGTCCCTTTACACGGTACTCCCACATGACTTCTGCATTGCAGCCATGGCTGAAGCCTACATTAAGGACCACACGGCCATACCAGGGGAAGTGGACCACCTGGGTAGGCTCCTCTCCCTGCTCCTCAAGAACAATTTTTTCCACTTCAATGGGCACTACTATTGCCAAAGCACTGGGATCACTATGGGAGCGGCTATGGCCCTGAGTTTGGCAAACACGGCACTAAGGAAGTGGGAGCAGGACCACATATATGATTCCACCTTTTTTAACAACATAGCATGCTACTTCAGGTTTATCGACGACATTTTCCTGGTTTGGAAGGGTAACCAGGTTGAACTGGAGGAATTCCTTATTTATATCAACAACACCACCGCATTCCTGCATTTTACCAGCAAACAAAGTACAGAGGAGATCGAATTTCTGGACCTTTACCTGAGGAAGAAACAAGGCTCCACCACACTGACACACAACCTCTATCAAAAACCCAGTAGGGTAAACTTTTTTCTTCATGCCACCAGTATGCACCCCTTCAAACAGAAGGTGAGTGTGATTAAATCGCAAGGGATCTGTATAGCACGAGTCTCCCAGGACCTGATGGATTTCTTGACCAACATTCAAAAGCTACAAATGGACTTTTTAGCCCGAGGCTACTCAGAAGGGTTAATCAACAGGATCCTCGACCCCATCATCAGCCAGCGCCAACTTGGCACCCCTAGGGCTCTAACAGACACCAGGATCCAGACCACCCCAGAAACTAGATTCCAATTCAACTGCATCCTGGACTTCTCTATGGACTACAAAGACAACATCCAGATCATAATGGACAATTGGCCCATCATCACAATAACAGGTCTTTTGGCCACATTTTTCCAGAGAAACCCTCCTTCACAGCTAGAAAAGGGAGAAGCATTAGGGACTTTCTGGAACACCCTTGCCAAGTTAAACTTGACAACCTTGGTACCTTTGCCTGCAGTGAGTCTCCCTGCCACTACTGTAGACACATGGGCGGTGCCGCAGGCTTTTACTGCCCCAATGGCAGGAGACACTACACACCTAATGTCAGAGGTGACTGCAATGTCACAGGAGTGGTTTACAGGGCAGCGTGCACCAAATGCAATGCTTTCTATGTGGGCAAGATGGTCAAATCCCTTAAAACGAGGATAGCAAAACACCTGCATGACTTAAAATACTTGAAAGTGACAAACCAGCTGGCAGTGCATGCTCGCAGGAACCTAGGACACAATATGTTCAAATTTCATGTTCTTGAACACATCCCTAAACCCCCACTAGGCGGGGACCACAACTCGCTGCTTGAGAAGAGGGAACTCGAGTGGCAAATACATTTGCAGGCAAGGAAAAGACCAGGCCTTAACTATGCAGAATCTTTGACCCCAGTCTTGTACCTCAGAAAGATACAACACCGTATACCACAATCTCTGCGCCTGGACCTCTAACAGATTTACTGACGAAATGTTACCTTTCGTGCGACAGCCAGTTTTGATCTCACCAGTCTACCTCCAGCCCATGGTCTGATACTTCCCCTGGCAAATTTGGACTCATTTGTTTTTGGTCAATGGTTCATCTATATATATTTTTTGTCTTTCATGTCTTTCATGTTTTCTACAATGGCTCTGTATTACTTTTTTGTGTCTTTCTAGCTTTTTAAGTTACATATCAGTGACTTTTTAAGATTGTTTTTTTAATTAACATCCCTCATTCAGTTCCATATCTTAATGCATTAGTTTCTATTGATATCCATTATTTAAGAATTTTTCACTATTTTGTTTCTCTTTTTAGTTTCTGTATCTTATTTTTTGGATATCTAGCCTGGTTCTTATTTTTTTGTTTTTCTAGCCTGTTTCTTATTTTACATACATGTTATTTTACATACATGTTGTTGCTATTTCTCTAGTAAGCTCGGCTTTGCTTATTATGCTCTTTTAGGTCGTCCACCATCCTGACGAAGATTTCGAAAAGTGTAGCCTAACAATGTATTTTACGAGCAAGGGTTGATTTTTTTCCAGCAAGACTATTTTTAGTTAACTACATTTTTTTAGCTAATTTTAGCTAATCTCCGAACTTCACTATTGTAGGTTTAGAGTGATTCTACAAACCACGTATGAGCTGGCTCAGGGGATCTAACCTATCAGATTGTAAGGTGTGATGTCAAGTTGTCGTACCCAATCACAATAAAGGTTATTTCACCCACACTTGATTGGCTCCCACTGACACACCCCCAGGTAGTCTTATAAAAGGAAATCCTCTGGATCACTCTTTCCATTAAGGAACTACGCTTCAATGGTGATTGTACTTCTGGTACTTTTTACTTAAATAAAGTACGACCTTCTAGATTCTGAACTTCGACTAAGTTGATTTTTTGCCACCACGGCGAGCAGAGCTCCTTAGCCGAGCCACATTTATGTTGTTTTGCCAGTTTTTTCTGTGTGTTTCATCTTTGATTTCTAGCTGCCACACTAGCGGTTCCTCTCACCAGGCGACCTGACCAGCTGGAACTACGACCTGTATACGAAGCCTTTCTAAAGGCTTTACTCAGCCTTCAACCACAAGCGCTCGGGTATGCACAGCCTTTCTCAAGGCTTTACCGGTAGCCCAGCTTCTTCACCGACATCCCACCGTACCTTTATTAAGGCAGCCTACCTGGTCATCCATTTGTTCTTGGCTTCCCTAGGGTATTTTATTTGTGGACATTTTTCCTCCTCTGCATAGGAGCTTAAATACCCTGGTCCCACAGACAATCATTTTCCTGCTGGATGATCTGAAACAAAGGAATAATTAATATAAATCTTGTAACAAAGGGAAAACTAAGTATGGCATGGATAGTTACAAAAAAGCAGTTGAGAGCAACCCACATTCATGGATAAAGGAAAGTGTACTGATATACGAGGCACACTATACATTGATCAGTTTACATTGCAGTGGCTATTAAACAGTGGTAAAATACTTTGCAGCTAAGCAATGTCAGGGGTAAAATATTATTTTAGGGTTAAAAATTCAAATGGAGCTATTCCAGTATGATTCTTTGTTGCCACAGCTATGTTATCTCATCCTTAATCAATAGATAAGGCTATGAGTTAAGCCACGACAACAGCTTAACTCACAGAACTCAACCTTGTTTAAGAACATCTCCTCTGCTGTTTGTGGTTGACTTACCATTGTGTAATTCATCAGATGAGGATCTGAAAGCACAACCTCAAATGCTTAAAACTTTCTCACATGATATACCACCATGTGTCCTTTGTTGTAAGAAGATTCATCACTATTTCACAGCTTATAAACAAAGGGATTGTGTCTAGATCTAGGGATGTCATTGTCCCCCTTTACGAAGCCCTCATTAGACAAGTCATGGAATATAATGCCCCCTTGGTAAGTATCTGTCCAAACACATGCAACAAGTGGCACAGCCACAGAGATACCTTACTAAAAGGATGCAAGGCCTTAATCAACATGTCCTACATGGACTAACTCAAAGCCCTGTTACTATATTCACTATCCTACAGACTGCTTAGAGGTGACCTGTGTCTGGCATAAAAGGCATCCTCCAATCCATTACTGATTTACTGCACATCAGCAAGTCAAATGACATCAGAAATACTCAGTCTAGAGATTTAAACCTCTTTTGCAATATCAACAGAGAATTTAGAGGGACAGACTCCCCATCCACATGAAACAAAGTTTATCCCTGTCCATATTCAAGCACAACTTAGATCAATGAATGGGAAACAGAGAATTTACTCCAGGGCCAGCCCCTGTACTACTAATGGACAGAGTTAATTCCTAAATACTTTATCCCATGTGTGGGGTCCCTTAAGTTATCCATGGAATGATCCCAGTTATTCTCTTTAGGGGTAATATATAATTATCGACCACAGCATAGGTAAGGCCAATCTATAACCAAATAGGATAGGTTATTTCAAGCAAAAAAAGGAAGCTGGCTAGGCTTAAAATGGCCTGCAAGAGCAGCTAGCCTAGTTCTTATCTGCACACCTATGACCCTATAAGAATGGCATTTGGTCTTGATAAATGTATTTATTTATTTATTTATTCCATTTGTTTGCCAAAGACAGCTTTCAACAGGAGCCTGGGTAGTAATGCTCCACAAAGCAATGACAAACTATACAATGAATAACAAGCAACATTTATAACAAGAAAGCTGCAGCACCAAGAAAATGTCAGTCTGAGACAAGAATGTGACATAAAGGAACTTGGACAGAAGGAAAGGTGTAAATACTTGAAATTAGATAAACGGTCAACAATAAAACATGAACAGAAAAGAACAAAGCTTAGTAAGGAATACTTCAGAATACTAGAATTAACACTGGAAACCTGTCTTGAAATCTATAAATAAAGTCCAAGCTATAAATCAATTTGCTCATCCTGTTCTAACTTACACCACTGTTATGTTTGACTGCCCCAAAACAGCATTAAAGTAGTTGGGCAAGAAAACAAGAAAAATGCTTCATGCTAATCAAATGTTATATAAAACCAGTGCATTGCAAGAGAATATATCTCTTGGTCTATAAGAGCAATGAACATCCTCAGAACTGACTTCATGTATAGGGGTGCACTAATGGGACCGCATACACATTTTCCTGATCTCATCATATCCAAACATGGTGAAAGTTCTAAAGCATGAAGAAAATAAGCCTGAGATGACATTTTTGCTTAGTTTAGCAAAAGCATTTTGGAAAGGAATGGGAATGGAAGTCATACCAGACATATCACACAGACATATTATTGCAATCTTAAAAACCTAAAACATTTGGATAAATTAAAAAAGAGAGAAGCCACATTAATGAGTTCCAGTTTGCTTTGTACAAATCACATTAGACTTGTACAACTATAATAATAATCAAATGAAAGTAATCAGTCATTTTCATCCATGAACATCACCAGTACAAGACAATTTAGCTGTATTGTTAACTGTATATACCTCAGATGTAATAATAATAAAATAATATGATAATAGTCATTATAATTATAATAACTGTAATGACTATTAGTACTAATATTCTATTATTAGCATTATTACTATTAGTGATGTCACAGTACTGTATTACATTGTCTCATACAAATACACAGTAGCCACAGCAAAGTATTCCATTTTACTTCACACTAATGCACATTAATCCCAATAGCCAGATTAATGATCATTTAAACTCCGCAAACAAGAACATGTTAAGTTGCTTACTTCCACTCACAGTCTTCCACTGCCACCTAACAGTTACAACCACTTAGTTCACACAGCTGACTATATATACCTTAGACATCTGAATGGGATAAAAAAAAATGGCGACAGTAATGTATTTCAACTTTTATCACACAAACTATAACCAAGGTAAAGTATTCCAATTTGCTTCACACAACTTATATAAGTTCTACAAATGGTATAATAATAAGGAAAAACAACACTCATTTTCAGCCATAGCTAGCCCCAATATGCAGCAAATGTAATTATTTTGCTGTCTGTGTATATTTCAGATAGCTGACTACAATGAAAAAAAAAAAAAAAAAAAAAAAACAAGAGCCACAGTAATATATTTTAAGTGTTTTGCTTTATTTTACCTACATACTTAGTTGCTTACCAGCCATAGCAAAGTACTCCTAGTTCAGGATAAGTACTGAAATGCTAAAGCTCTCCATTGCCCTTATATGCTTGCCTGCCAGGCTTAAAGAAATATACTTCATGCTACCACCATACAATATTGCTCTTCTATACCAAAAGTTGCAACCAGCTACTGTTAACATTTAGCATCTGTAGGCTTTCTGCTCCTTGCTGTCCCCTGACTCAGACAGATCATAGGATGTCAAAGGGCAGAACACCTGCAAATTGATTGGTAGGGTGTGTGGAACCTCTCCCATAGGTTGCTGTAGCTGTGACAGCTTTCAGTAGGAGCATTGCGGTAAATACATGTCAGACAATTAACCCTAGCCAAATGATATTCGTCTCACTGAGACAATGATTTAGGCTGCGCATGCACAAATGGTAAACACCGGAGTACAAAGTTGTAAATACAGTCCCATTTAAACAATGTTTTATTACAAGTGCAAAGAAATACTTATATCATCAGTATTATCAGTGATTGTTGTGTTCAAAACATAAGTTAACTAAAACACATTAAAAGTGCTGAACATAAAAACAGCTGCTCATATTACCCCTATTATGGGGTATATTATATTATAATTATGATTTGCCGCAGGCCAGGATGATATATACAATGTTACTTTTCTCAGCATTAATAAAAGACAGGGAATACAGGTTACACACTGCACAAGGAATCTGAGCAAAGACAGAAACCTATGAGAATGTGACAAGAAATGAGGAAGATATAGGATTTGGGGAAATAAGTTACCATGATAACTCAGCACATGAGTAACATCACAATGCAAATATTGACACTGGAGGACTGGGGCAGCACAGTAATAATTAAGTTACCATGGTGATAGAACACATGAATAACATCACAAAGCAGACATTGATGCTGGATGGCTGCCATACCACAGTAATAAAGTTACCATGGTGATTCAGCATATGAGTAACATCACAATGCAAACATTGACACTGGAGGACTGGCACACCACAGTAATAATTAAGTTACCATGGTGACAGAGCACATAAGTAATATCACAAAGCAGACAATGATGCTGGAGGGCTGCCATACCACAGTAATAAAGTTACCATGGTGATTCAGCACATGAGTAACATCACAATGCAAACATTGACACTACAGGCTTGGCACACCACAGTAATAATTAAGTTACCATGGTGATTCAACATGAGTAACATCATAATGCAGACACTGGCAATGGAGGGCTGTCACACAGCAGTAGTAATGTGTGAGGTTGGATGCATACCATTCCTATCAAGTGTCCCTGATTTTGGCTCAAAGGTTTGCTCTGTACCTCCTTATCCCTCCTAAAATTGTCAATTTTTCTGGAAAAATTTTTAGATTATTCTTGATAAATGATGACAATAATTAGAATTATAGACTTCTTTTACTTTAGACAAAATGCATTTCTCATTCTCTTATTCTGTCACATTCTGAGGTTATTACCACAAATATTTTAAAAAGTGTCTTTGAGTATCCATAACTATTTTTAGATTTGTCTCTAATTCTCATGGCAGACGGTCAAGTGCTATGATGCATACACTAGTACAACACATTTGTGTTGTTTAATATTAAACATGAAAACAGAGTTTCTGTATTCTTAAGTGTGTGCTGATAGTGACACAGATATATTGTTATTCAGAATTCCTCTCTTTTGTTGGTTTTACATCCCTGTGGTCATATGTTCTAAGAATGGGATTCATACCTCTCAACTTTTTAGCACAAGAAATTTGGACAAATCCTAAAATTATAGGGGGACAAAGGCCCAACAGTAGGAATATATTTCAAAAACTGTTCTTAATAAACTTAGAATGTTGCTAGAATAACAGGATTTGTGTTAGCATGCATTTTCTGAAGAATATCGTCTGAATCTCAAATTAATGTCATTATTTAGTGACTTCAATTCTCAGTGATTTGCTAAAAATTTTTTTACCAGGAACAAGCTAAACATGTGCCATAAAAATACGGATATTAAAAATCTGTACAGTTGATAGGTATGACTGGATATCAGATAATTCCATAGAGTCATCCTGGGAATTTGTGGATAGTGTGTATGGTAGGGAAAAGTTACCAGAAGGGATTTGCTAGTGATACCCTTTCTCTAAATGTCAGCATGATAGCATCACCCTTTAGTAAAGAACCCATAATGCCAACTTTTAGAAAACACCTTAAATGAGCTGTTTTTTCATCCTGCACTAGAAGAAAAGGATCCAAACAACAGTGCTCAGAGGTGCATTTTATCTGTGGGTCTTAGAAGTGTGAAGGTTTTAGCTAGGAGCCAACCCAGAAATTATGTAGCACTTCTGCACACCATGGCATGCTTGTTACCTTTCCATTGGTTGATACCATGTGACTTCTTTTCATTCTTACAAAGCTTTTAATGGTGTAGCTATAGTTCAAGGGTTATTTATACAGTATACAGTATTATAATATACAAACATTTCAAAGTACTAGAATCAGTCTCCAGAGCTGTGGATGAGGGTAAGACGGTCCACACAGCCTATCTGGACCTCGCCAAGGCCTTTGACACCATCCCCACTCTCAAATCACAGATAAACTTACTAAGCTGGGCATAAATCCCTACATCACTCAATGGGTTACCAACTGGCTTACTGATAGAACCCAGACTGTAAAAGTAGCCGACTCCAAATCCAGCTCCAGACAAGTGACAAGTGAAGTACCTCAGGGTTCAGTCTTGAGACTGCTCCTGTTTGGCATCTACTTCTCTGAAGTACAGGCCAACATTAAGGGACTCTGGCTAACAAAGTTTGCAGATGACTGAAAACTGGGAGCCATTACTAAATCCCCAAATGATGTGGATATTCTACAAAAGGGACTTACAGAAACAGGTGCTTGGTGCCAGAGCCATGGGCTCAAGCATAATGCCATGAAATGTATAGTTATCCCCTTTGGGAAAAAACATGTACCCATGAATTACCACATAAGTGTCAGGACACTAAACACTGAAAGTGTGATAAGAGACTTAGGGACACAGGTGGACAGTGGTCTCACCTTCGATAACCACATCGCCACAACAGTCAGGAAATCCTTCTATGTGGCACACTTCATCACTAAGGGCTTTTCATCCAGAAAAAGGAGGTCATTGTCCCACTGTACTCATCCCTCATTAGACGCATTATAGAGTACAATGCCCCATTTGGTATGTACCTCACAAGACATCTGCAACAGCTGGAAAGGCCACAGAAATACCTCACTAAAAGAATCACAGACCTAAAGCAGATGCCCTATGCTGACCATCTAAAAAAACTCCAGCTATACCCTGCGGCATATCGTCTACTCAGAGGCAATCTCTGCTTAACATACAAGGCCATGTCAAACCCTGAGTTGTTGGACATGCTCCACTTAAAGAAATCCCAATCCCTCAGAGCCACATGCTCCAGGGATCTAAACCTTGTCATCACAATGAACAAAACATGCAGGAGGGATAGGTTCCTGATCCAGAGACTCCCCATACTCTGGAATAGACTGCCCATACATGTCAAGCAGAGTGCCTCCTTGGCCCTCTTCAAAAGGAACCTTGATGATTGGATGGGAGATAGGAAATTCCAGATCATGTCAGTCGCCCTGATAGACAGGGGTCCAGGGAAGCAAATATTAGGCTTGTATAGGCCCTAGGGCCAATAGCCTAGTACCAACTTATGAACCTATGAACTATGTAACAGATTTTAGAAATATAAAATAATGATGGACATTAATCTCTTGGTTCTTCACAGTGGTAGTATTAGTGGATAAATTGTTTGTGCTTACATAAACACCCAGTTCCTGTACATTAACAATATGTGGGATGAGTAACTTAATAATACACAAATAACAAAATCAGACTTTTTAACTTCTTCGCTCAACAAGTCTGATCAAAGACAAAATAACAGGGAATTCAAAGGCTGAAAATCAGTGACCTTGTTTAAATATTACTTTAATTCACTTAAAAAGTTAATAGAATTGCATCCTTTTCCGGAACAAAAATAAGTATGAAAAACCCTAATGTTTGGAATTATTGACTGATTGGCTGTAATCCTCAGTAATTCACCAGAAAATCAAATGTTTTGGGAGACAGTCCCAAAATATGAGACAAAATCAGGGACAGCTGAGAGGTATAAATAAGATTATGTAAGAACGGGTACAGTATCAGACTGAGAAAATGTGATGTCAATAAATAACACACACACACACGCACACACACGCACACACACACGCATGCACACACACACACACACACACGCACACACACGCACACATACACACACATACATACATGCACACACACGCACACACACACGCGCACACACGCACGCACACACGCACACACAGACACATACACACACACACGCACACATACGCACACATACACACACATACACACACACGCACACTCACATATGCACACACGCACACACACACGCATGCACAGACCCACACACACACACACACACACACATAATTCACACATGCATGCACATACAACTGTGTATGCAAGTATATATCACTGAAATATTGGAAGAAAGTTGATTGTAATGATATTCAAAGAAATTTGATTCTAATGTTATATTAAATTAATAACTTCAGTTTTAATCTGGAAATTTATCCTGAAAGACTGTTGTGAAAAAAATCTTCTAACAATGGCCCACTGAACTAGATCAGAAGACTTAAAAAATTAAAAACTGAAACTCAATTATATAAAGAAAAATATCTATCCATTTTTGCAAATGCTACTTGACTCTTTAATGAGATCTGTCATAGTATCTACTGACGGAATGCTTTTAATTTGAAGGTACGTCGCATGATTGGATGCACGAGTTACTTTCCCTTTTTTTCCTGACTTTGCAATAAATGAGTCTACACTCAGTTAAAAAGGCCTGTTCATTCGCTGTCTAAATTAAATTAGAAATGAACTGAATCAAGAAACAATTTTCTTTATTAGTGGCAATATGATATCACAAAACCTAAAGTGCATTATTCTTCAGCAGACCAAGACAGAACATGCAGGACAGGTGGCCATGAATACCACTGAACACCTGTGGCTAAAATGCATGTAAAGGCTATTCTTCTCACATATACAACATGGCTAGATATAAATAACAGGCATCCTGCCAGAGAAGTAAATGCCACCTCATGGTGCAACTTTATGAAAATAAAAAATAATATTGAAACATCACTAAGATTATCCTTTTTAACATTGAGTTACATTGATTCTTTCTTAACTTTTGCTTCTGTTATTGTTTTGTTCCATACCATTTTCTTATTAAGTGAAAACATGATGGTAAAAACAGGGGCCCTATCATGGTGCATAAACTGGACAAGCTCCTGTAAAAATAAATCTGTTTTTACTTTGGACAGCTCTTTCACATTAAGAATATTGGGAACCTCAGAGAGTAATGACTTTAAAACGGATTCATATTTCATCATTAAGCTAACAAAAGCCATATTTGTGAGGAAAATATTTTGTATTATGATTTTTAATCTCAGTAAGTTATTTTTTTGAAATGTAAGACACAGAAAATTGAAAACAATGTTAACATTAATCATCCTGGTTACATACCACACATATTCTGCAAAAACTGAGACATTAATAGACACCTTTCAGGGACTGTAAACAGGATTAGAATAATGGCTAATATATCTATGCCATGTGGCAGTCTGGGGTTTGATACCCAAAGCCTTGGTTTGCTTAGTGTCTGACCCTGAGCAAATCATTTAACTTGACAGTGGTTGTGAGCCAAACCTAAAACTGATCTATGTGTTAAGGTGTCTACCTGGTTTATGTCTTTAAATTATGTTTCTCTTTCAAAATGGTTCTCAGTTATAAAGTCAGAAGTCTTCATTTTTACACAGCAGTCCTTCAAGAATAACTTTACTGATCAGAGAGCACAAATTAGGAAGTATATATATTCTTTCCTTCTGTCTGTCTCATATACAAAATAAAAAAAAGTTTTCTCAGTAAAACTGTAGCATATGACATGTGAATTGTATAATTCCTTCATCATGCACTTAGTGAAGTTCTAAACTACACAATAACATTACATGTGTAGCCACCCCATGATACATACATATGAATGAAGACCAGCATTCAGGAGAAGTTTCAGGAAGCCTCCATGCTCATTTTATCCTGCTAAATATCTCTCCAGGATTTAACATTGCAGTTGAATGGTTGCTGCGGTCTCTTCTCTGCTGTTCTAGGCTGCTTTGGACAGTTACCTGTCAGTACATAACCAGAGAGTATTTTTTTATATTAATACCCACTGTACCCCCATTCCACTGGTTTGGAGTGTGGCGTACTGCAGAGTTCAGTCACCGATCTATGATTATTTATAGTGTTTACGCTACCGTTTGGGATCTGTACTGAAGGAGAAGGTAGTTTTATCAATATTATACAGATGACCCACAACTGTATGTTTTCTCTTCTCAGAAGCATATGAGAAGTGTGAATTACTTGTTGAATGACTATGGCAAGCTTGAGTTCCTTTGCGGATGACCTGCTGGCTATTCATAACTGACTCTGTCATAATTACTTTAAACTCATCCCTTCCAAAACGGAAGCCCTACATGTACACATAGCTTTCTGAAACAGTTTCTTTACCACTTACATTATTTATTATTTATGCAGGCAACAAGCTGGAGTTTGCATAAAAAGTGCATAACTCAGGGTCATCCTGTGTGACCTACTGACATATTTAGAGACCAGGTGCCTGCTATGATCAAATTATATTGTTTCTTCATGAGTCGTACTGGAACAATTAAGGACTTGATTCAGCCTGAGGACCCCATTGTTGTCATTTATGCCTTAGTGTCTTGTGGCTTAAAACTACTGCGGTGCCCTTTACTTTGACTTTGGACCTCCCAACATAAAGACTGACCTGTTAACAGTTGGGTACTTACTGACAGACATCATTACTCACAAATTACTCCTGGGTTCCACAGACTGCACCAACTCCTCTCCCTGCTTTTATAATGTATTCAGAATCTTGGCGGTGGTTTCTATTCCTGCTTGACTTGGATCTATTTTATCTAAATAAATTACTTTGCTCCCTATTGGTCAACATGGTTACTGCATTTTACCAGTCACAGTTTGTTACTTGTTAGAACTGCTGCACTTCTGGAATCTAACACCACATGTCTGGGGGATCTGGAATCTAACACCACATGTCTGGGGGATCTGCAATCTAACACCACATGTCTGGGGGATCTGGAATCTAACACCACATGTCTGGGGGATCTGGAATCTAACACCACATGTCTGGGGGATCTGGAATCTAACACCACATGTCTGGGGGATCTGGAATCTAGCACCACATGTCTGGGGGAATGTTTCACTATTGCATCTGTTGAGATTCCTTGAAGACCTTTGTCTTCTAACTGCATTTTAATGATGATCCCATAAATCAGTTTTTATTTCTGCCATAAAATGTACTTGTGATTGTTTGTATTCCATGCGTTTTAATGTTTTACTGTTATTTTATTATGTTGTAATACTGCTTAAAAGTCAAGAAGATTAAAAAAATGAATCTGAAGTAAGATATGGAACCAAAATACTCATTAACCCGCTCCCCATTCTTGGGGAGAAATCAAACTCTATCCTTTGTTAGCACTCCCCCCCCCCCCCCCTTACTGCTACTCTATTTGTTCTCCCTTGCAGCCACATTTTTACTCATAATGCTACCTGGGTTCCCATCAATAAACTTCCTTATTTTGCTAGCAGTAATTTATTATGGATGAAACCAAATACGATACTGAACTCCTAGCAGATAATGTCCTCGATTCTGTCACTGTCTACCTGCCAGATGTAGAAATGTATCAGGTTTAACTGTCATGATCACCCTGTAGTGAATCCATACTGCCTGTTACCTTGAAAATCATCCCTAATAAGTCTTTCACTAAGGATCTTTTCCATCACTGCTCTTAGAATAATGGTCAGGCTCACCAGCATGTGCTACCTGGCACTATTTACTGCTTCACCTTTCTCTTACAGCCCCATGTGGCACATTTAAGCAGAGCATCATGGCAGGAAGGGGATAATTTATCATTTATACAGGGTGGAGGGTGCTGTTTGGTCATGATGGTACAACAAAACAGTATACAAAATATCTGTTCCTGAATTCTGCATTGATAAAGTGAGGTGGGATTTAGCTGTGACCACCTTACATTGTTGCTTTTCTTATTACACACCAGAACAGACTGTCTATATATCATGACAGTTAAACCAGGATAAACTATGTCACCAAATGTGAACAAGTACCTTTCCATTCCTTACGCCCCCTTACTCTCCATTCTTCACTTACTTCCTTACTGCTATCTAATTCTCATCCTTGACTTTCTCTCTAAATATACTGTAAGCATGTATTTCCCTCATTTCATATTGCAGTTCCTGTTTGTATTAGACTAACTGTGGGATTCAATAAACTTCTACAAGGAGATTATGTGTTTGTGTGGTGAACAGCAGCGGTAATTACATATTCATGCAGTGTACCAAGTTTAAACAAAAACAAGGACAGTTTCATGTAAAACAACAGGAATAGCAAAGCCATTCACAGTACAGCGATCTAGGTTAGTGACTGAGCAAAATGTCACAGTGATTACCAAGGTTTATTACATAGCAATGTGCATGGTCCAAACACAGTACAGGACAGGGTATAAAGTGCAGAGTACTGTGAAATCCCATTTCAGCCATTCTGTACAAAAGTTGTGTTAATGATCTGTAAGGGTACATGGACTGCCATTTAAAATAAACAGTCAGGGGAAGTGTTTGTATTGCATAGAGACACACAGATGAATTGTAGGAATGAACACAGGGAAAGAGGACAGGTGAAACATCGTAATGTAAAGCAGATGAGGTCATGTAAATGGAAGACAGTTGTAGCAGGAACACTAATCACTTATCAACATGGTACAGTATATTATGGCTCTGTCAGACAAGGTGACATAACAATGATAAGATGTCTTTCTGAAATAAGCAATAAGCATCCTAACATTAACAATGGAGAGGACATCTATCAGGGATGTTATATACAATTGGTGTTGGGTGCATATTGTGAAGCTGTGCAAATTGATTTGCCTGAATATGAGTGTAATGTCAGCAGAGGCATCCAACAATGGAACATAGTTACAGGCCCATGGACAACAGTAAAAGTAGCAGGCACAATCATGGACAATATTAGAATAATACCACCAGTAATCCCATGTCTCTGACACAACATATGTGATTCTGAGTGATCACAGATGGTTCTGCATGAATACACATGCACAACTATTATGACATTTCAGCAATCTATGAGGGTAGACAAGCACACTGTCCTGACACTATAACATCTTCTGGAGGTATTAGGGGGGACACTGCTATACCTGTATGTGAAATTATGATAAATTCAGGCTAGGTGACTAGTGTGCATGGCATACATATGGAACAATCTACACTGTCATGAATGTAACCGATGCCATCTATGTTGTTCAACAGCTATGTATGCACTGTGTGCAATACCGGAACAGGTATCACAAATGCATCTGGTGTAACACCTCGATGGGTGTTCCACACCATCAGACAGTAATGTTTGTGCAACAAAAAGAATACCTGGGTATGGCCAATGAGGTGCGTGGCAGCTCACTGTGGCAAAAGTGGTACACTTCAGTTACACATCACTGGAAGATGTGTAGGAAGGTACATGAAGAAGAGTGCATTGTACTCACTTACTGGGGTGATGAAGGCTGTGAACTATGGAGGTATTATGGCTTTGATGTTGATGTCCTGTACACACTCAGTAGTTGTGTTACATACAAGGTAGCACTCACCACTGTGACAACATGCTGGTGGACGTTCCACATACCATCTACCCCAGGACACAAGTCACATACCTGTTGCTCTGATTATAATCAGCAATGTCTGGTGAAGAGAAAATGGGTGTGATGTCTACATTATCCTTGGGTTGTGAGTTTGTTTTCATAATGTAACAAATCTCCCCTTGTTTTTGTTTCATCTCATGTGTTGTCATGGTTGTGGCAGCAATCTTTGGTGTGTACTGATACTGTCAGTATTATACTAATATTACAATGGCCATCAATGATTGCCCACAATCTGTAG
The DNA here is from genome assembly GCF_019279795.1 of Protopterus annectens. Classification (NCBI taxonomy): domain Eukaryota; kingdom Metazoa; phylum Chordata; order Ceratodontiformes; family Protopteridae; genus Protopterus; species Protopterus annectens. The sequence goes on along the minus strand of NC_056737.1, from coordinate 987,797,229 downwards.
TCCTCCAGACAGCTGTTTAGGCACAGTATGTGTATCTCATTCTTCACATGTGTGACTTAAATAATGGACAGGAAAGAGCCTACCAGACATCCCTGATGTACAGACCTGGACCAGAAATATACATCACTTCACACATTTCAACATATTTAGTTTTATTTATTTATTTACTTATTTTTTATTTTACATTTGTTGACCAGGATAGTCCAACTGGATACATGTTCATTTTCAGCAGAGGGCCAGAGAGAAAATCTCCAAAGGTACTTACAAAAGCAAACATAACATAATACACATTAAGCAAAGTTTACAGACTCTGATGAGACATGTAAGTTATACAATCTCACAAACTTATGATGTAGTTTAACAAATAACAACACACATAAATTGCAGATGAAATAGTGTTACTACACAGATAATACTAAAGATTGAGTCAGGCTTGGAGCAAGAACACAACCAATGAGAATTGAAATACTGCTTGAGACTTTTCTTGAATTGAGATCGGGTCGTCTCTAGAGTGATGTCAGCAGGCAGTGAGTTCCAAGTTTTGCCAACAGAGTTGGCAAGCAGAGAGTCACCGGAAGAGTTGTTGGATTTGACAGTTTGAACTACCAGTCTATTAGATGAGCAAAGTGGTCTAAGGTTATAGTAGGGGTAGATAATATTTTTAAGTGCAGGTGTATTATCAGGTTGGTTAAGTACTTTATGAGCCACTATAAGTTGGTTGCACTGTATTAGGCTGGGCAGTTCTAGCAAACCAAGATAGTTTAGGTTTTTACAGTGATGTGTTCTGTATGGTATGCCAGTGGCAAATCTAGCTATTTGATTATAGCAGATAGAGACTTTATTAAGATCAGTTTTGTTTAAGTTGGTAAGTAAAGGGGAGACATAGAAAAGGGTAGAGAGTAGATGAAACTGGTCAATGGCAGTTCTAGCAGGTGGGGTTAGGAATGGTTTAATCCTATATAGTGAGCCAAGTTTTTTATTGATGGTTTTGATAGTCTGGTTGACATGCATATCGAATTTAAGATTATCTACGATAACACCTAGGAGTTTTGTGCAGACATCTGGGGAGATTATGGTCCCATTATTAGACTTAATGGAGAAGGATAATACTGAGGACCTTCTAGTGGGGGAGAAAAGTAGTAGCTTAGTTTTGTTGGGGTTTAAAGTCAGATGACAATCAGAAAGCCAGTTTTCAACCACGTTAAAAGTATTCTGGGTTAATGTCTGCAATACTGGCTGGGAGGTGGCAGAGCAAATCAAAGTGGAGTCGTCTGCATATTGAATGCAATTTGCATTTGGGATAACAGTATGGAAGTCATTAATGAAAATGGAAAACAAAAGAGGCCCCAGAATTGACCCCTGGGGGATACCTAGGATGTTGCAAAGGAGGTTGGATAGTTTATTCTGCCATAGGATAGCTTGTTGTCTATCACACATAAGATTAGAACCATTGGAGAGAATGATTGTCTAAAGAAATTGCTTTTAGTGTGTGGATGAGTAGTTGGTGGTTTACCATATCGAAAGCTTTTGGGAAATCCAAGAAAAAGGGTTGAAGATAATTTGTTATTGTTTCTGTTATAGTTTATAGTGTTGGAGAAGGTGAGGAGGGCTGAGGCTTAGATGGTACTGTGATGTGGCCTAAAGCCATGCTGAGAGTTAGCCAGTAGGTTGTTCTGGATTAGATAGTGCATAAGCTGTTTATGGATACACTTTTCCATAATTTTAGCCAGTGGTGATAAGATAGCTATGGGTCTAAAATTAGACAGTTCAGTACAGCTGCCACCTTAAGGAGTAGTATGACATGAGATACTTTACAGACAGAGAGGACTGTAGTTTCTGATATGGTACGATTTATTAGAATGGAAATGGGGTATGCTACAGTATTTGCAGCTTTTTGCAGATACTCAGCAGGGAGAAGATCAGACGATAGGGTAGTAGGTTTTAATTTTTTTGATTAGGGTACGAATAAAGGATGTAGAGATTGGTAGGAGACTAAAGGAGTACTGGGTACTGGAAATGGGAACCTGTAAGTTAGAGGAACTCAGAGGTAGCTGACTGGCTAGGGCCTGGACAACCTCAGTAAAGAAACTATTAAAGGTATTAGCGACATCCTCGGCTAGTTTATTTGTAGAGGCTGAGGGAGTTGGTGTGGTGGTTATTTAGATGCACCACAGAAAAAGGACCTCCTGCGCGAAGGCAAATGCATGGCCAACTATAGCATGAACCAAAACCAAAAAGATTATAAAGCCAGCATACTGTGACCCGTAAAATAAATGTTATTAAACAGCAAAACAGACCGGTTTCGGCTGGACAATACCACAGCCTTCTTCAGTGTAAAACAAACATGACAATCAGTGCTGTTTAAATATATTCCTCTCAAAAGCTCATTGGTTAATGCCTAGAACTGTTCATTAAGACCAGGTGGAAATAATCCACCTAGTCTAACAATCCATTTCTTTTCTTTGGCATTTAAAATGGAATGCCAACCTGTCTTGTTCGAACGATTCCCTTGTATAATGTCAATAACCATAAAGGAGAATTTAGCAGTAGTATGTACCATTTGGTGCTTATAAAGTGCATTGTGAATTCTTTTATTCTTAATATTACTGATATGTTCTGATATACGTAATCGTAGTGGGCGAGACGTTTGTCCCACATAAAAAGAACCACAATTGCATGTTGCCAGGTAAATCAACCAATCACTACTGCAATTTGCGAAAAAGTGAAGATCATAAACTGAAGCACAATTCCTGCTAGAAAATTCTTTTGATTTACATACATATTGACAATTGGTACAATGACCACAAGGAAAACAACCACACAGTGGTCCTCCCATCAATGTTGTCTGTAAACATTGTGAATCATTATTGGTGTTGCTACGTTTGTAATGATTAAAAAAAGAACTAAGGTTTTCCCTTTTCGGAAGGAAAATAAACATCTGCCTGGAATGATACTGGCCAACTCATAATCACATTGCAAGATATTCCAGTGTCTCTGCACACTTTGAATTAGGCTGTCAGAATTCCTAGCATAGGTGGTTATAAATCTAATGGGTTGTGATACTGTGGCTGAATGATCCCTGTAAGTAAGAAGTTCTTGCCTATCCAATGAGTTAACATGATGACTGGCCTTTAACACATCTCCCATGCTATAACCCCAAGATTTAAATCTCCAAGTTAAATCACCCTTATGCTGCTGGAAAGAAGAGTCATGTGAACAGATACGTTTCGCACGTATAAATTGAGATTTTGGAATGTTACGTGCGATATGTGGTGGGTGATAGCTAGAGGCATGGAGGATGGTATTATACTGGGGGTACTTCCTGTACACTTCAGTACCTAGTGTATGATCAGGTAATCTGTTAATTAATACATCCAAAAATGTTATTGTACTTAAATCATAATGTACAGTGAACTGTAACCCCCATGTATTGTTGTTCAGATAGGATATAAAATCCATAAGTTGTTGTACACCACCCTTCCACACCATCCAAACATCATCCAAGTAACGTCTCCAGATATCAATATATTCAATAAAGATATTAGTATGGCAATCATAAATAAGGTGTTTTTCAACATAGGCCATAAATAAATCAGCATATATAGGGGCAAAAGATGCCCCCATTGCCGTGCCTTTAGTTTGCCAATAACATTTATCCTTATAGTAGAAGACGTTATTTGTAAGAACATGTTCGGCTAGACCCACCAAAAAAGAATTAAAATCAGAAATGGATTGTTAGACTAGGTGGATTATTTTCACCTGTTCTTAATGAACAGTTCTAGGCATTAACCAATGAGCTTTTGAGAGGAATATATTTAAACAGCATTGATTGTCATGTTTGTTTTACACTGAAGAAGGCTGTGGTATTGTCCAGCCGAAACCGGTCTGTTTTGCTGTTTAATAAAATTTATTTTATGGGTCACAGTATGCTGGCTTTATAATCTTTTTGGTTGTGGTTATTTAGATGTCATGTATGTGATCCAGTGGTCTACCCACTTGCTGATATGGATGTTTATGACCACATCTGACAGTGTTGAGTGATACCTCATTGTGGATTTGTGTCAAATTCCTTGGCCTAGTCAAGTTCCACAGGATGATAGTGTTCTCATTACATGGATGTGATCCAGTGGTCTACCCACTTGGTGATATGTGTTTATGGCCACATCTGACAGTGTCGAGTGAATACCTCAGTGTGGATTTGTGTCAAATACCTTGGCCTGGTCAAGTTATACATGATTATAGTGTTCTAATTGTGCATGCCCTTCATGACCTTTTTCAGGACATCTAACAGATGTAAAAGATATGGATGCAGCATTAACAACTCACACATGTCTGTTGCACAAAGCTGGAATATTACTAGTGTCCATATAGAAAAGGCCCATGATGTCTCACCAAGAAAATACAGGCTCTACAGACCATGCCATGACAGCCATGAAGTATGTGGATAGACTGAAAGTCCTGTCACTGTAATCTGTATCGTATAGGATGAGGTGACTTGTGCCTGGTCTACAGGCCAGACCCTGCTCTGATGGGAATACTGCACATCTGCAAATCAGCTATATTTGATGATATCAGCAGTGTCTGGTGAGGAGAAAATGGTAAGAGCAGTGTCCCACGCAAGTGCACAAACACACACACACACACACACACACACACACACACACACACACACACACACACACACACACACACACACACACACATACACACACACCAATTGACTGCAGTAAGAACAGAACCCCTACCTATCTGCATATACTGACTAGAGAAGTGTATATTTAACACAAGTGCCACAGCTCGAGCCTGACTTGGAGTGTGTCAAGACAACACTTTAGAGCTGATGACAGCAGTGTCTGGTGAGGAGAAAATGTAATAGCATGCTGGCGTAAAATGCTCTCTCTAGTGTCAAGCAAGTACACACACACACACACACACACACACACACACACACACACACACACACACACACACACACACACACACACACACACACACACACCAGTTGACTGCAGTGAGAAGAGAACCCCTACCAAGCTACGTACACTGACAAGAGAACTCTGTATTTATGGCCAGTGCCACAGCTGAAGTCTGATTTGGATAGTGTCAGACAATACTTTATAGCAAATGACATCAGCAGCGTCTAGTGAGGAGAAAATGGTAATAGCAGTGTCCCACATGCTGATGTCAAATGCTCTCACTAATGTCAAGCAAGTGCACAAACATACACACATCCCAGTTGACAACAGTGAGAACAGAACCCCTACCTAAGTACACAGACTAGAGAATACAGTACTTTATGCAAGCACCATGGCACAAGTCTGACTTTTACAAGGCTGGGTGAGGAAGCAAATGCAAACAACAGGACAAACAAGACAAGACACAGGGATGGTGAGGGACACAAAACATTGTGGGACACCATGATTTGGTTGAGGGAGGGGACAATGCAAGCTCATGCCTGTCAAACATGGAGACAGTGAGAATCTAGTCCCCACCCACATGACTGCCATCACTGTCCCCTTACTGCTCTGGCTGCTGGAGTACTTGATGTCTTCTACTCCTATGGACCATGAGGGAGAACAGCCTCTCTATCTGGCATAGGCATACTTCACTGGTGCAGTGAATGACCCTACACACCAATCCTGGCATCTCCTGGTGGGTGATGAAATTCCTATCTCCACCAGTACTCCTGGAGGGTACCACAGCACCAGCTGCTGGGGTAATGCTACCTAATGGTGCAGGTAGTGCAGAGGGCAGCAGAGACAGTACTGTCAGGTTGGGTCCCAGATGTGCTGGGCGTCAGTGTCAGAGCCTGTGGAGTGGGGGCAGGCCAAACCACTGGGATTGGCAGACCTCACTGTGCTGTGAAGCATTTAGTGATTTGTTACAGATGGTTAACATGGAGACATTTTGATAACACATAATAGAAAATAAAAAAGAGATAAGAGTTGGGATGAGAGTAAAGAGAGATAACATCAGTGCCATCACATGTGACATACAATGCATTATCACAATTAAACAACTATCATATCTGAACTATTATATTTCAGTAAACATCCTAACAACTACAAACTACAATTACGAGTTGCTCAAAGTACTCCTTGCAATGTGCATATATTGTACATATGCTTGGTCCATTTATACAGATTACAGTTAACAGCAGGGCATTTATGCCACTTGTATAGCATTTAACTTATCTAATATTATTAAAAAATCCAGTACTGTATAGTTGTTACTCATGGTATTTGAACCCACAACCACCGACTACTGTCTTACACTTGATTCCTAAAGTTGGTTTGTGTTACAGACTTATGCATGCATGCTTGCTTTTACTGTTAGGATATGCATGCTCACTTTGCTACTACTGTATAGAAAACAAAAAAAATCCCTCTTTAATTGTTACAGTTACAATAATACTTTTCTTGTGCTGCATACATACCACTTGCTTCCCACAGTCTCTTCAAATGATTAGCATGAGCAAGCTGACTCAACTTAACTTCAGGATTAGCTGTCAAAAAATGCCAGAAGAGCATTATACATACCAGTCTTGCCTATACTTAGCTTTGTATGTATTGTACATTATGTTTATTAGCATACTTACACTACTATGGGATGTCATTAGTCTGAAACTCATCCAACCACTGGTTGAGCATATCCCTCTTGCACATTTTCAGGTCACTGAAATGGTGCCTACACTGTTCTCTAGCATGTGAGATGCCAGTCACACTGGCTACAGCCTTGGCCAGTCTATTCCAAGCCTCAGATTTGTACTGGCAGCCAGAATGGTCCCCCTGTAGAAGCATTGGTCTGTGGAGCTTTACCAAGAGTCCAATAAATATTCTGGACTACTAAACATAAACACCCCACCTTTGTGCCCTGAATTAGGCACCTTCCCTCTAATGTCAGGCATGTCTAATCTCAAACGTAGAGCAATGGCAAATAATGATTTCCTACCAATTCCTTTTGTCCTGTTTGCTGGCAGTGTGCAAATCTGAGAAACTATGCCAACTGCATTTGCACAATGTTAAGCAGAAAGCAACAGTGCCAAGCAGGGAGTAAAGCAATTTTTGTAACTGGAAGGTTAATATGACACTTAACATTAGTTTGATGAGTGTCTGCTGTTGTAACTGCTAGGTGAGTTAACTTTGCAGACATGCACTGGGAGCATAGATTTCATGACCTGACACATTTTTGTTTTGGCTTTATACATTGATAAATTGATTCTTACAATGTCGGATTCAAACCTATGCATAAGGGGCACACTATTTTCTTCCACAGTGGTGATTTTACATCTTTGCCACAAAAGAAGTGCTTCTCATACATAGTCATGAATCATTCATAAATACAGATGACAGTTTGAGGTGCTAGCCATGTAGATATGTGACCTGACAAGGTCCTACTATATAGATGCATTTTGAATGTGTCTTATTTAAGTGTGAAGGCCATCCAAGTCCATATATCAGAATTATACTTACACAAACATAGTGGATAGTATACCTCAGTCATACATCTGAAAACGCAGTAAGGGTGTCTTATCCCTCATACATATAATTCATATCAGCGTCACTATTTATGATTAAGTCTAAAGTGTTATAAGTGAGACTGAATATAATATGAAATGCAGAAACAGTAAAAATGTCTGTAATTTCCTGTATTAGACAACAGGACCATGTATATGGCAGCCCTACACATTCACTTGTTGCCACAAGAATGTTGAAATAACACTTGTATATTTTCCTGTCCATTGCTATAAACTGGACTGTCACAATAGTAAAAATATGTTGCATTTCCTGTATTAGAAGCCAGGACCATCTGTATTACAGCCCTACACTTACACCTGCTGCCACAGGAATAGTTAAATGACAGTTGCATAATTCCCTATTCATTCTTAAGTTTTGTGTGTTACCCACCTCACAACACCGCTTAGCATGTTTGCACGGTGCTCAGTGGAAGGTATTCAATGGCTGCCAGTATTTGGGAAGCATGCTAACTGCCATGCAATGCCGCATAGTAGTGTTGCACAATGGAAATAAATCCTGCAACGATGTATCCTGTTTCATCTTTACATTGTCTATGCCCTGTCTGCAGGTGTTCTGTCTGCTTCCTGTGCAGGCCACTAGTCCAGGTTTGCACACTGCTAAGCATCACACAAACAAAATAAGCACAGCTAAACCTGACATTCACTGTGTTTCTCCATTTGCCTTATTTGTGCTAAGCCAGGCACCGCTCAAACACTAGCATTTAAAAAAACAACTAAAAAAGGGGAGATTACTTGAAATGAAGAAATCTGTGAAATAAACACTACAAAATTTATGTTGGTACACATTAAATATTTTTACACAGGTCTGGATTTGAACTCTCACTCCAATGAACCTTCAAGACACAGTAAGGGTGTCTTATCCCTCTTTGCCAAGCAAACAGCTTTGTGGCAGAAAACTAAAATCCATGTGCATACAACCAACTGCAAAATCATCCACAGTACTAACAAAACATACGACAGTTGTTTGTACATGTATTAATTTCAGATGTAGTGCATTGAGTGATCACACAACCATGTATGACTACTGTCTGCATAACTGCAGCTCTGTCTTAGCTCTCTGCGTTTGTTGCTCATTCTTGTCTTACCTGACCAGAAATCTGAGACATGCAGTTTGTATGGAGTTCTCTATCATTGTCCTTAAAATGTGTGAGGATATTAAATGACAATAATATACAGTTGTCAACAAATGGAAGGGAGGTTAAATGTTACTGAACAGAAACTGTGAAAGGTGTGCTGCTTACTTACATTTAAAACCTTGATACAATTACTTCTACCCTTTTAAGTCTAACATGGCTGACACACCCACTGGAGATAGGGGTGTCTGAATTGCTGTTGTGTTTTCCTTCTCACTACTAGTAATCATTCACTGCTGCAATCCATTAGCAACAAGCACTGAGGGAGTACCTGATGCATGGAGGCAAGTATTTGGGATTCAGCAAATCTAATAAATTCAAACCTCATTTGCATCTTCACCATGCTCACAACCCTGAATCTTCACTGTAAAAAAGGAACCTTGTAGGTAGGGAACTTGAAGGTGGGGAGACTTGTTTATGTGGATAACACAGAAGAAGATATTACTTTGAGATTTATCTGCACAGAAGGCTACTGATCTTCATAAAGTGTGCTTACATTTTTTCAGGTATATGGTGCATATACTGAAATGTCAGTAAGAAAAAAAAAAAAAATATATATATATATAAATATATATATATATATATATATATATATACATATAGACATAAATATATATATATACATATATATATATATATATATATATATATATATATATATATATATATTGGCAGCACATGCTACTTTTATATCTGTACATTTCCCTGAAGTGTACTTATGGCATGGGCCTGTTTGTCAGGGCATTTCACTTTCTCAGATGCACAGCCTTATTAACTTTCATCACAAGTGCTAATGCTACAACTGTTTTTCTCTGTACGCTCTTCTATTGTTATTTCTGTGAAATGTAAATGTCCTATATTGTCAATGACACAGGGGTGTTAGCCTTCAAGGATGGAACATATACACCTCTATGGGAGTGCTGGTCACAGCTAGACATGACTGGCAATAGCTTAAAATGGAATGCTCTATGTTAAATCTGTACACATGTTTCAGGGACAGTTTATTTGAATGCACCTTTAGCATTTCACTGATGATTTGTTAGAAAAATGTATCATTTGCCTGTTGTTTTTGGGGTGGAGGAGTAACGTACATCTGTTTTGGCACAAACAAGATTTTGTTACTCTCCTTGTTTTGGATCCAACCTCTCGTTGTGTATGACTGTAATATGTTACAGCCACAAAAATCCTTTTTCTATATTTGAATATCTTGACTGTTTTATGTTTCTCCAGGGGGTAATAGTAAAATGCTACATTTTATGTGTTATATCAAAACAGGACTTTGATTTATGTGATACTTATGTGTATTATCCTTCTTCTCTGTTTTATGTCACCTAGGACTATGGCACCCAGGCATCCCAATCCCTGAAAAAACCCCTTTAATGACCCTGAAAATGAAGTCATTGTGGAAGCATTTCGAAATGGTGCCTTTCTGCTTGAGAGGGGACATGGGTATATGTCAGGCAGAATGCAAATTTGGGAGCAGCACTGTTGTGTGCATTGCTGTACTGTTTGTAGTAGTGGTACCACTGTTAGTTTTTTAGCATATATTGTAGTGTAGGAGTAGGTATTAATTTCTTTCCTGAGTTTGTTGCTTATTATCACAGGTGATCCCAACAGGCGAATTATAGGACTTTTACCACCTGATGGAAGAGTATCAGCAGACTCTGATGATGATGGTGGGCAAACAGAGGCACAGTCATGGGGTGTATAGGTTGAATCTGACACTGAGGTTTACATTCAGCCATACCCTGTAATTTCTTCGGACACAGCCAGTAGGCCTACACCAACCCATCCTAGTGAGCCCTCAGATATTGGACAGGTGGAAGGTGAGACAATCAGGGAAGTGTGGTTACCACAGCTTCAGTGCCAGTTGACTATGGCTGTAGCCAAAGTGTGGGCAAGGTACCACATAGGAGGGTTGTTAGGGGTGCTCAGAGGAGGCATGCTATCCATCCTCCACCTGATATAGGTATGTCTTCCTATGCCACTCAACGTATGTTTAAGGCTATTATGCAGGTGCAGACACATTCCAATAGGTCCTCCAGAGAAATGCTTAGGGTTGTAGATGTGGCACAGGCTGACATGAGTGACTGCCTCCACTGTGTTGCCAATTCAATGGATCAGATGAATGACACACTGAAACAGGTGGGGTCTGTGATGGAACATCTGTTGGGAGGGGGACAGCATTCATGCCAACATAGCTCAGCCACATCATCCGATGTTAGCTGACATGGCCATGCTGCATCATACTCCCATATTGGCACTACTTACACTGCTCTGTCAGTGGCTGAGGTGTTCGCACCAAGATACGGCAGACCATGGGGTCATGGTACTGGGCATCCTCATGAGGGAATATTATGAGGGGAGCCCATGCAGCAGACATCAGTGATGTTCACGTAGCAGCAGTGCATCTGACCATGGGCGTGGACATGCCAGTGCAACTCCTAGCAGTGCCATTTCTTGTCGTTGCATACAACAATGAACTGCCACCTCTACCATGCACATCTCACACCTGTCCAACATACCAAGATATAGAGGTAGCACACAGCTTGGCTGTGTTCCTGAAGGAACACTCACACACACACACACACACACACACACACACACACACACACACACACACACACACACACACACACAAACTACTTTCACCTGCAGGGCCCATACAGACACACACAACAGTTACATGGTTCAGCCATGAAGCTTAAAGCTCATGTTGTCTCATTGGCCATTTGTTACTTTATCAGAATGTCTGTCTATTACTCTTTCTTATTCACACACACTCGCCATGCTTTTGTGTCAGCCTAGGCACCCCCCAACCACACACACACACACACACACACACACACACACACACACACACACACACACACACACACACACACACACACACACACGCACAACACCTGGCCCCTGCTAGTGAATGACAACTGTGTCATATCCTTGTTTTCTATCTTTTGTCTTTAGGGATACATAACATTGGTGTATGATGCTTAGGGTGCATAACTGACTTAGTGCTTAGAATATCTGCATTTGTGATGTTATTTTGCTAATTGTACTTTTGACATATTTTGATCTTAGAAAGTTAGACAGTTGATAGAATCAAAACATTTTTTGCAACAGTATTTTTAATAATCTTCTGAGGGTTGTAAAGTCTGAAAAAGAAATGTGTCCCATTACTTTTTAACTTCTCTTAGGTTCATAGGTTCATAGGTAGGTACTAGGCTATCTGCCCTAGGGCATTTATAAGTCTAGCCAGAATGTGTTGGCTTTCGCCACCCTTTTAGACTAGATTCCTGAGCCTCTGTCCAGCAGGGCCATAGAAGTGATCCCAGGAGTAAATTTACGATTTCCCATCCACTCATTAAGATTTCTCTTGAAGAGGGTCAGCGAGGGGCTCTGCCTAACATGAACCGGGATTCTATTCCAGAGCGAGGGATGCCTTTGGGATATGAATCTATCCCTCCAGCATGTCCTATTTATTGTTGTGCTGAGGCTTAAATCCATGGAGCGTGTAGCTCTAATGGATATGGCTTTCTTGAGGTGGAGCATGTCCATCAATTCCGGGTTAGACATGGCCTTGTACGTCAGGCAGAGATCGCCTCTGAGTAGGCAGTAAGCAACCGAGTAGAGCTGGAGTTTCTTTAGTCGAGCAGCATAGGGCATCTATTTGAGGCCAACGATCCTCTTGGTGAGGTACTTTTGAGGTCTCTCCAGCTGTTGCAGGAGTCGGGTAAGATACAACCCAAATGGGCCATTGTACTCAATTAAGGGCCTGATGAGCGATAAGTAGAGGGGCACAATGACCTCTCTTGATCTAGTTGTGAACCCTTTTGTGATTAGGTGAGCTATATAGGTTTTTCTAGCCACTATGGCAATGTGATTGTCAAAGGAGAGGTTACTATCTACTTGGGTCCCCAGATCCCTAATTACTTCTTCCGTACTTAGTGGATTGCCTCCTATGTGGTAGTTTGTGGGCACTTTGTTTTTCCCAAAGGGGATGACTATGCACTTTTTGGCATTTAGCTTGAGGCCATGGTTCTGATATCCGGTATCCATCTCCATAAGACCCTTCTGGAGGATGCTTGTGTTGGCCCAAGTGTTGATTATGGCTCCCAGCTTGCAATCATCTGCGAACTTGGTCAGCCACAGTCCTCCCGTGCTTGCCTGTACCTCAGAGAAGTATATACCAAACAATAGGGGTCCCAGGACTGAGCCCTGTGGGATGCCACTTGTAACCGGTTTAGAGTCGGACATGGCACCTGCAACTCTGACCATGTGAGTTCTATCCCTGAGCCAGTTTTCAACCCATCTTGTGACATATGGGTTGATATTTAAGCTGGTAAGCTTATTTATGATGCCAAAATGGGGTATTGTGTCGAAGGCCTTTGCGAAGTCCAGGTAGGCTGTGTGGACTACCTTTCCCTCATCTAAGGCTTTGGTAGCTATTGCAAAAAAGTCAACTAGGTTTAGGAGGCAAGATCTGCCTTTAACAAAGCCTAATTGGGTAGGGTCCAGTGTCTGGTGGTTCCCAATGTCTTTGTTTATGAGATCCATGATGATGCGCTCCATAGCCTTGTAGACCAGGCTAGTCAGGCTTATGGGGTGATAGTTCCCGGGATCCATTGTGGTGCCACCTATGTGGAGCAGGATTACTGTTGCTGTACGCCATTCTTTGTGTACATAACCTATGGTAAAGCTGAGTTGGAACAGTGAGTTTATGTGAGGGTTTAGTTCTTTTTTGGAGCTCGTGTAAGACGCAGCCTGGGATACCATCCGGTCCCATTGATGCTGTGTTTTTTTACTTTGGAAAGGGCTGCTTTCACCTGTGTGTCTGTAATGTCTGGGGGACTGCATTCTTCTGGGATAGACACAAGCCCTTTTGGGGGGGAAGGGGGGGTAAAGTTTGCACTGAACCTGTCCACCAGGATGTTGGCAATGTCAGTGGGTTCAGTGTATTTTGTGCCATTTTGCACCAGCTCAGAGCAGATCTGAGAGTTGCCACCCAGATTCTTGACATAGCTAAAGAACGCCTTGTGATTTTCTTTAGTGTCTTTGGCGATTTTTCTTTCGAAGTTAGCCTTTGATGATTTTATGATGGAGCGAAGTTTCTTGCTAATACTGATCAGGGATGCCTTCCCTTTTTGGGATTTTGCCCTATCATGTAATAGTTTCCTCCTTCTGTTGTACAGCTTATTTATGGCTGGGGTCCACCAGACTGGTCTCCTGTTTTTGGAGGAGTGAGTCTTGGTTTTACTTGGGATGGCACGATCCATGCATTTCTGTAGGTGCTCATAGAGTGCATTTGTAAAGGATTCTGCAGTTTGGATAGCATTTTCCATTTGCCCGGGGGCTTTGAAACTTTCCACCTCGGACTTGAGAAGTGTGAAGTTTGCTTTTGAGAGATTTTTCACAGTGGTTTCCTTGGCTGGGGGTGGGGTCGGGATGTGGATGTCCATTGTGATTAGTTTGTGGTCTGATCTTACCGACAAGGAGTTTGCCTCTGATGTGGAACAATGATCCCCCATCTTGGTGATGACCAGGTCCAATATGTTGTCCCTTCTTGTGGGAGTGGTGACCAGTTGTTCCATGGCATTTGAGTTTATAAACTCCAGGAATCATTGGGAAAAAGAGTTGGGACTTGAATAGTTTTCCCAGTCAATGTTTGGGTAGTTGAAATCCCCCAATATCATGGTGTTTAGTGAGACCTTCATATTCTCCAATGTTCTCAGGAATGCCGAGTGGGGGTCCTGAGATAAGGTGGGTGATCTGTAGCAGGCTGCAAGCCAAAAAGCAGTTTTGCCCACTGTTAGTTGCACATGGAGGGTCTCCGATGCCTCGTGCAGTGCCACGAACCTGGAGATGTGGGTATCCTTCATGAAGATGGATAGTCCCCCACCTTTAGTATTTCGGACCGAGTTCTGGGGCCGAAAAGTATAGTATGAGTTGAATCCTGGTAGTGCAGGGGTGCTCTCTGGAGCCTTGAACCAGGTTTCTGTTACAGCACAGATATCAATTTTCTCCATACTGAGAAGTGCCTCGAGTGCGTGCATCTTGAGGTTTAGATTTCTGGCATTGAGTAGCATTACCCTTAGTTTTTTGTTTCTGGTATTGTCTATGGAGGTGGGTTTGTCTTTTGACCCTTGCTTAAAAAAGGCACTATGGGGGTGGCAAGAGCCTTAGCCAGTATTCGAAAGCCTAAGGGTGACAGGTGCAAGCCGTCCCTGGTGAAGCAATGTGGCTTGTCAAGCATTTCATCCCAGGCTGACAGACACTGGATCCCCTTTGAATGACACCAATAGCTTAGGCAATTGTTAAAATTGATAATTTTGTCTTTATACTGTGGCATCATTCTTGGTGAGACAAGATGCTACTCAGGGTCAGAGTCATAACGGCCTGGGCTACATGATCAGAGAGTTCCTCTATGTCTCTTTTCATGTAGTCCAGGAAGGTGCATCTCAGGTCATTCACACCAACATGGACAATGACAGAGTCGTATTTGTACCTGCTGTGGAGTGACCTGAGTGCTTGTGTTATGTGGCGGATCCTGGCACCCGACAGGCAGCTTACAGTGACCTTCTCCTTGTTCAGTCTGGTGAGCGGGACGTCAGTGTGCCTGACAATAGAGTCTCCTATTACTAGTGTATTAGGTGTGTTATTTAGCCTTAAGGGCTGCATCTGTGTGGCACACTGACTTTGTGAAGTATGTGAGACGTGAAAGTTATTGTGGGGTAGTGGTTGCTTGGATGTCTGCTTTGGAGGTCTCTGCTGCTTTGGCAGATTTTTATTTAGAGCCTCCGAGTATGTTTTTGTGAGTTTATGTGTCATGTTTGCTGATGCGATTGGTCTATGTGAGACTGGTTTTGTGATGCGAGTGGTTTCCTTCTCCTCCCAGCTGACTGTGCCAGTCTTGGTTTGAGAGAGCTCGGCCTCCAGTTTGGCTGTATAGTTGCATCTGTCACATACATTTGAGTTTGTTGGAAGGAGGAGAGGGTTGTCTGTGTACATAAGGCAATTGTAACATTGCCTCAAGATTCCCAGATTCACCAGCTGGACTGGAGAGTATACCTGAAACTGCACTTTGGACATGCCTGGATAGTTAAAAAAATTGATTTATTGATTGTCCGGAATGGATGAATAGGAGTCTTGTACTTCTGGGTAGTAAAAGGGGGGTGTGGTGCTATAGTTTGTTAGTGCTTACTGAGGAATTTGAGCAAGTGCTGGGCTGTAGAAGGGAGGTAGAGTGCTTACTTTGAGAGTTAGACTAGTTTTAAGGGAAAGAAATAAACCTCCAAGACAATTCCATAAAAACGATAGTACCGTTTAATACATAAATAGGTTAACAGACGTACACTAAGCACTTTCACCCATCCATTCCGTGGGTATCTTCAGAGTACCATTACATAAAAACTCATTCCATTTTATACCACTTCCAACAAACTTTAAACCAATCATTCAATAAATTCATCTTCCTACCTAATTAAAATTAAATAAGTAGTTCAATAGGTTGTTCAATGCCTGCTTGTTCCTTTCAAATACATTTAAAAATATCTGATAAATCTTAAAAAAGTTCATAACAAAAATAATAATATTAAAAAATGAATATATATACAATAAAACTCCACCAGCAAAAAACTTCTTTTAAATAAATTACAAAAATATATATAATTTAAAAATACAATGCATTCAATGTAAACTAAATGCAGGACAACATTTGTGTGAAATAATTTCAAATACAATAGGACTTATATTTTAAAATACTGGAAATAGAAATGTGTTCATTAATGCCTGATGTGTTACTGGCATTCAGTCTAAGTTGTCACAGACATTCTTTAACTTCCAGTAAGTTATTAATGCCCCCTCCCTTGTTAATATTTCCTGGGATCCTGTCTATAGCAAAAAATAATCTTTTAAATTCTGGACATTTAGTACTATGTACATATAAGGAATTGGTGATTTTCTTATTTTTAATGTCTCTGTTATGCTCCATAATGCGTTCCCTCAACTTCCTTATAGTTTTTCCTACATAATACACCGGGCATGATAAACAAGTAGCTAAATATATCACCATCTTGGTGTTGCAATTAACATGTCCTGGACATTTGATTGATCTATTGTAATTTTGTATCATAAAGTAGGGACTGTCATTGATAAATTTACATGCCCTACATGTCCCACATTTTTTCATTTTAGAATTCTTGTAAGACTGATTATTTTTGTTACTCTCAAAATGTTCTTTCAAGTTTTTTCCCCTACTATAAGTGATGTTAGGGCAAATACCTAAAATATTCACAATGTCCATTTTATTGCTGAATACATTTTCCCATACCTCTTTCACTATATTAACTATTGTACTTGAAGTTTCATTAAAAGGTAAAATTAAAGTTTCTGTTTTGTTATTGTTATTTGTTTTTTTACTTGTAGTAATTTTGTATCCAAACCGTAAAATAGGTTTGAAATTATGGTTCCTTTTAATCAACATTTCTTTCTTTATTTCATTAAGTAAATGTTGTGGATAGCCTCTATCCAGAAACATATCAATAAGCTTGTCAATCTCACTGATAAATGTGATGTCATTACTTATAATCCAAGACAATCTGACCATTTGGCCCTTTACCAAGTTCCTTTTTTGGAAGTACGGATGACAACTATTAAAATGCAGGAAGGAATTTGAGCAAGTCTTTTTCCTGAATATGTTAGATTCAATTCCTTCCTCATTTGTTTGAAACTGAATATTTAAGGATTCACAGATGTTTCTACAAATTTTATGTGTAAATCTAAGAAAAGAAGAGGTGGTCTCAAGAAAGGATATAAAATCCAAAATCTCTTCTTCTTTCCCCTTCCAAAAAATTATAATATCGTCCAGGAACCTAAGGTACAATGTTATTTTGGGCCAAAACTTGGAGGTGAATATCTCTTGTGTCTCCCAATGTGCCAATACCAAATTGGCATAAATTGGTGCACATCTCGCTCCCATAGCTACAGAATGTTGCCTGAAAAATTCTCCTTCCATAAAAAAATAATTGTTTGTTAATACCATTTCCATCATTTCAACTATTAATCTACGCTTAACAATGTGTAGACCACTGAATGCTGTCAAACTAGCTTCAAACATTGTCAAGCCCAATTCATGTGGTATAACCGAAAATAAGTTGATTATATCGATGGTAACCATAATGGTGTCTTTATTTATAAGGGTTGTGTGTTCTTTCACTACCTCCAAACAGTGCCAAGAATCTTTCAGGATGTGTGGTAACTTTATTAAAGTATCCTTACAGTTCACATCAATGTAGTGAGCAATGGCTTCCAATTTTGATCCTTTTGCTGAGACTATAGGTCTAAATGGTGGATTGTGTATGCTTTTATGGATTTTAGGTATACCAAAAATGGAAGGTGTAATTGGACATTCAACCATTAAATATTCATATTCTTCCTTATCGATTACACCTTCCATCAAGTAATCATATAGCTGCCAATCCACCTTGGTGTAAACGCTAACCATCTCATATTATGACACCTTCTCATATGTTTCACTTTCACTTAACATATCTGACATTTTGTTCAAATAGTCAATTTTGGTCATCACGACCACCCCACTTCCCTTGTCCGGTTTCATAATTCTGTATTGGTCTGATGTTGTTATTTCTCTTAAACAAAATCTCTCTGCTGATGTTAAATTGTCTTTCAATTCTATTTGTTTTTTAAAACCCTTCTGAATTGTATATCACACAACATTTCAAATAAATAAATAGTTGGATTCTGAGGGGGAATAAACGTACTTGTTCTCTTTAATCTTAGATGGCGGGAATCTGGCTCAATTATTTTTTTACTACTACTTGAAAAAAACATTTTGAGTATTTGAAAGGAACAAGGAGGTGTTGAACAACCTATTGAACTACTTATTTAATTTTAATTAGGTAGGAAGATGAATTTATTGAATGATTGGTTTAAAGTTTATTGGAAGTGGTATAAAATGGAATGAGTTTTTATGTAATGGTACTCTGAAGATACCCACAGAATGGATGGGTGAAAGCGCTTAGTGTACGTCTGTTAACCTATTTATGTATTAAACGGTACTATCGTTTTTACGGAATTGCCTTGGAGGTTTATTTCTTAGTTTTATTGTTCACGTCTTTTTTGTGATTAGTTTTAAGGGAAAAATTGAAGAGCAGACTTTGTGGAGCCAGGAATAGTTTAAAACAGCTTAAACGGCGCTGCATGACGTTGCGCAATGCTGTGCGGTGCGCAAAATTGCGCAAAACCGCACAAATGTGGGTTTTAAGGCAGGGAGCTTGAAAGAGATAGGAATTAGCTCAAAATGGCCAATAAGCTACTAGTTGCTGGGCTGAGACCACTCCTCTAGGGACAGATTGGCTGCTCAAAGCTCCCCACTCTCACTGTTGAACAGAGAAGCTTCCTCCTATCCAAGTAAGGTTATGGGCAACTTATACCACAGCCCAGAATTCAGCAGAACCTGAAATCTGGACTACTCTAGTTCAAAAAAGGTGGGAAACAAGGATTTTTTTTTTTTTTTTCAACAGAACAACAGTAACTTAACAAGAAACACTGTAAAAGCTTTAAACAAGCTAGAGTGTGTAGCCTACAACAGTTAAACAACACAAAAATGATTCAAAGAAGTGCAGGAACAGTAAAAATGTAAAAACAAGCATTTTCAGATGTTAGAATAGCTAGAAACTTACTTTTCGGTGAGAATGTGCAGTCGCAAGTAGAAAGGCAGAGAAAAAAATACTTAATCTTTTTAAAGTCTCTCTTTTCATCTCTCTGCTGCTTATAACACTCTGCAGGACCACGGGGAGCTGTGATGAGTCTACAACAAGCGCAAAACCTTGCAAATGTGGGCTTTAATGCAGGGAGCTTGAAAGAGATAGGAATTAGCCCAAAACGGCCAATAACCTACTAGTTGCTGGGCTGAGACCACTCCTCCAGGGACAGATTGGCTGCTCAAAGCTCCCCACTCTCACTGGTGAACAGAGAAACTTCCTCCTATCCAAGTAAGGATATGGGCAACAAAGGAACTTATACCGCAGCCCAGAATTCAGCAAAACCTGAAATCTGGACTACTCTAGTTCAGAAAAGGTGGGAAACAAGGATTTTTTTTGTTTTTTTTTTCTTTTTTCAACAGAACAACAGTAACTTAACAGGAAACACTGTAAATGCTTTAAACAGGCTAGCATACTTGAGTGTGTAGCCTACAACAGTTAAGCAACACAAAAACAATTTAAAGAAGGGCAGGAACAGTAAAAATGCAAAAACAAGCTTTTTCAGATCTTAGAATAGCTAGAAATTCAATTTTCAGCAAGAATATGCAGTCACAAGTAGAAAGGCAGAGAAAAAATACTTAATCTGTTTAAAGTCTCTCTTTTCAGCTCTCTGCTGCTTGTAACACTCTGCAGGACCACAAGGAGCTGTGCTATGTCTGAAACAAGCATAAAACCATGCAAATGCGGGTTTTAAGGCAAGGAGCTTGAAAGAGATAGGAATTAGCCCAAAAAGGCCAATAAGCTACTAGCTGCTGGGCTGAGACCACTCCTCCAGGGACAGATTGGCTGTTCAAAGCTCTCCACTCTCACTGGTGAACAGAGAAGCTTCCTCCTATCCAAGTAAGGATATGGGCAACACAGGGACTTATACCACAGCCCAGAATTCAGCAAAACCTGAAATCTGGACTACTCTAGTTCAGAAAAGGTGGGAAACAAGGATTTTTTTTGTTTGCTTTTTTTCAACAGAACAACAGTAACTTAACAGAGAAACACTGTAAATGCTTTAAACAGGCTAGCACACTTGAGTATGTAGCCTACAACAGTTAAACAACACAAAAACGATTTAAAGAAGTGCAGCAACAGTAAAAATGCAAAAACAAGCTTTTTCAGATAATAGAAAAGCTAGAAACTCGCTTTTCGGTGAGAATATGAAGTCGCAAGTAGAAGGGCAGAGGAAAAAAATACTTAATCTGTTTACAGTCTCTCTTTTCATCTCTGCTTCTTGTAACACTCTGCAGGACCACAAGGAGCTGTGCTGAGTCTACAACAAGCGCAAAACCTTGCAAATGTGGGCTTTAAGGCAGGAAGCTTGAAAGAGATAGGAATTAGCCCAAAACGGCCAATAACCTACTAGTTGCTGGGCTGAGACCACTCCTCCAGGGACAGATTGGCTGCTCAAAGCTCCCCACTCTCACTAGTGAACAGAGAAACTTCCTCCTATCCAAGTAAGGATATGGGCAACAAAGGAACTTATACCGCAGCCCAGAATTCAGCAAAACCTGAAATCTGGACTACTCTAGTTCAGAAAAGGTGGGAAACAAGGATTTTTTTTGCTTTTTTTTTTTGCTTTTTTTCAACAGAACAACAGTAACTTAACAAGAAACACTGCAAATGCTTTAAATAGGCTAGCACACTTGAGTGTGTAGCCTACAACAGTTAAACAACACAAAAATGATTTAAAGAAGTCCAGGAACAGTAAAAATGCAAAAACAAGCTTTTTCAGATCTTAGAATAGCTAGAAACTTGCTTTTCGGTGAGAATATGCAGTCGCAAGTAGAAGGGCAGAGAAAAAAATACTTAATCTGTTTAAAGTCTCTCTTTTCATCTCTGCTTCTTGTAACACTCTGCAGGACCACAAGGAGCTGTGCTGAGTCTACAACAAGCGCAAAACCTTGCAAATGTGGGCTTTAAGGCAGGGAGCTTGAAAGAGATAGGAATTAGCCTAAAACGGCCAATAAACTACTAGTTGCTGGGCTGAGACCACTCCTCCAGGGACAGATTGGCTGTTCATATGGGCAACACAGGAACTTATACCACATTCAGTGACTATTAGCACTTTTGAAAGGTATGAATGTATGACTCTTTGATGCCTGAGGCCTACTACTTGATATAGGACACATGTATTCAAATAGGTGTCTGCGGTCACATGTTAAAGTCATTTCTGTACAAATCTCCCACCTTTTACTTGCTTACATTACCAGGTAACAACATGCAAGGATATGCCAGTCATTCATATTATTACACAATACACTCCAGGCTCAACGCTTACCTTGTAAATCCAGCTGTTGCAAAAGTTTTGACACAGGGATGACTGTCTGATGGTAGGAGTAGGCAGCCATTACATGGGTAGGTAAAGGATGTGAGCATTGTCTGGCATCAATGTTACTATATGTATGTGTACAGGATGAAGATCTGATGTTAACAGTGCACAGCCATTAAATGGGTAGGTAAAGGATGTGAGCATTTCCTGCCATCGCTGTTACTATATGTATGTGTACAGGATGAAGGTCTGATGTTAGCAGTGCACAGTCATTACATGGGTAGGTAAAGGATGTGAGCATTGCCTGCCATCGCTGTTACTATATGTATGTGTACAGGATGAAGGTCTGATGTTAGCAGTGCACAGTCATTACATGGGTAGTTAAAGGTTGTGAGCATTGCCTGGCATCAGTACTATATGTATGTGCACAGGATGAACGTCTGATGTTAGCAGTGCACAGCCATTAAATGGGTAGGTAAAGGATGTGAGCATTGCCTGCCATCGCTGTTACTGTATGTATGTGCACAGGATGAAGGCTTGATGTTAGCAGTGCACAGCCATTACATGAGTAGGTAAAGGATGTGAGCATTGCCTGGCATCAATGTTACTATATGTATGTGCGTAGGATGAAGGTTTGATGTTAGCAGTGCGCAGTCATTACATGGGTAGGTAAAGGTTGTTAGCATTGCCTGGTATCAGTGTTACTATATGTATGTGTATGTACACAGGATGAAAGTCTGATGTTAGCAGTGCACAGCCATTACATGGGTAGGTAAAGGATGTGAGCATTGCCTGGCATCAATGTTACTATATGTATGTGTATGTACACAGGATGAAAGTCTGATGTTAGCAGTGCACAGCCATTACATGGGTAGGTAAAGGATGTGAGCATTGCCTGGCATCAATGTTACTGTATATATGTGCACAGGATGAAGGTCTGATATTAGCAGTGCACAGCCATTACATGGGTAGGTAAAGGATGTGAGCATTGCCTGGCATCAATGTTACTGTATGTATGTGCATAGGAAGAAGGTCTGATGTTAGCAGTGCACAGCCATTACATGGGAAGGTAAAGGATGTGAGCATTGCCTGGCATCAATGTTACTGTATGTATGTGTGTAGGATGAAGGTCTGATGTTAGCAGTGCACAGCCATTACATGGGTAGGTAAAGGTTGTGAGCATTGCCTGGCATCAATGTTACTATATGTATGTGTGTAGGATGAAGGTCTGATGTTAGCAGTGCACAGCCATTACATGGGTAGGTAAAGGATGTGAGCATTGCCTGCCATCAATGTTACTATATGTATGTGCATAGGATGCAGGTCTGATGTTAGCAGTGCACAGCCATTACATGGGTAGGTAAAGGATGTGAGCATTGCCTGCCATCAATGTTACTATATGTATGTGCATAGGATGAAGGTCTGATGTTAGTAGCACACAGCCATTACATGGGTAGGTAAAGGATGTGAGCATTGCCTGGTATCAATGTTACTATATGTATGTGCACAGGATGCAGGTCTGATGTTAGCAGTGCACAGCCATTACATGGGTAGGTAAAGGATGTGAGCATTGCCTGCCATCACTGTTACTATATGTATGTGCATAGGATGAAGGTCTGATGTTAGTAGCACGCAGCCATTACATGGGTAGGTAAAGAATGTCAGCATTGCCTGGCATCAATGTTACTATATGTATGTGCAAAGGATGAAGGCCTGATGTTAGCTGTGCACAGTCATTACATGGGTAGGTAAAGGATGTGAGCATTGCCTGGCATCAATGTTACTATATGTATGTATACAGGATGAAGGTCTGATGTTAGCAGTACACAGCCATTACATGGGTAGGTAAAGGATGTGAGCATTGCCTGGTATCAATGTTATTATATGTATATGTGTAGAATGAAGGTTTTAGCACCTTAGGTGGTGAGTGAGTGTGCTATGCATTGCCTTTTAGTCAATGCAAGGGCATATTGAGCATGTCTACATCTGCCTATACCCACAGCAGCTGCTGGATCCCCCTCTGACTCCTCACCTGTATGTAGCTGTGGTGACCTTGCCATTGGTGGTGGGGTGTGTGCCCCTTCCCCTTGTTGATCCTGCTGAAGCTGTTTTCTCAGGATGATGCTGTGAAGCATGGCACAGACAGTCAATATTTCAGTACATGTAAATGAATTGTACTGCAGGGCTCCCCCAGATGTAGCTAGGAAGTGGAACCACGACTTCAGCAGCCCAAACACATGCTCTGTGATATTTCTGATTTAACGTGCGCCTCATTACGGTGTTCTTCAGTGGGTGTGTGTGGATTTTTGATGGGCGTCATCAGCCACTGTTCCAATGCATAACCTGCATCCCCCAGTAAATTACCCTGTGAGATATTCCCCTAGTGAACATCTGATACAGTTGGAAAGTGTGCCAGACACGTGAGTTGTGGTAACTGCCTGGGTTGCCAGCACACATGTTCAAGATGATTCCCTTGGCATTACACACGACTTGGCAGTTAATACAGTGAAACCCTTTCTATTTATGTAGAGCCTTCCCTGTTGCCCAGGTGGTGCCTTAACTTCTACATGTGTGCAATCTATGGCACCCAGTACTTCAGTTTAGTGTGCTACAGGGTAGAACTCCTGCATATTTGTGGCCCTGTCCTCAGGAGTACAGGAAAAATATATGCACTCACTGACATGTTGGAACATACCATTCAGGAATTAATGGAGGATCCTGGATGCTGATGCCTGTGACACCCCCAGCATGTCCTCTGTTGGTTCCTCAAAGGTTCCTGTAGCTAATATTCTAAGTGCTATACATACTTTTGTCTCCACTAGTATGGGTTCCCCTCATTTTGCCCTGGCTCTGAGTTGAGGATGACAGAGGTTGCAGAGTTCATGTAGTGTGTCTCTATCCACCCTGTAGCACTGTACAATTTCCACCTCTTGCAGATTGTGAGACGTTAAACAGGGTCTGAATACTCTTCACCTTGGCAGTGGGCTAGCAGCAGCAGCAGCAGCGTAGACCGCATCCTGTTGCACATACACATGAATAAATACCACAGCAGCTCCTAACATTCTTTCTGTATTGACTCCATTTAGTGGCTGCATTCAATAGGTTTTGGAATTTACAGGAAAAACCAGCACTGAGTCAAGATGGTTGCTTTACAGCTTGTTGAATGGCTCCTCCATCTTGGATTGGTTGATTAGCATACAGTTCAGCTGTTTATGCTGTAATTAGCATGCCACACTGCCTAAAGTGGCTGTGCAGCTCTACACACCATGTAGATATGCTTACAGCATACAAAACAGTGTGCTAATGTGTGTGCATCATGGTGCGACACGCAGACTGTGTAAGCGGACCATACAAGGTTTATTGAATCTGCCCTTAACTTACATTTAATTTCTCTACTAACTGTCTAGAATTTCTCTAAATATTAAATGATTGTCATATACCTTATAGTGATTCTGAACACAATGTTTTTATATTATGTCAAATTTGTTATAATTATTAAAACTGCAGATGTTTTTGTTTTACTTTTGAAGATTGTATAGTTATTGTTCTTAAAATGTTTTGTAATAATCTAGAGCTTTTTTCTCTGGGCCACTGCTAAAAATGGACTTCTACCCAGTCCCCAGTAATCAAATATCAATAAATAAATAAATAAATATATATATATACACACATATACATGCAGCACAGGCCCCATCTGGATTATTACTAAGGGCATACTGATGAATAAAGAAAAATATGTTGACTTTATTTCCTTAACCTATGCTTCTTGAAATGCTTTCATTATTTTTTTTTTAAGTTTTTATTGGATTTGCAATTTGTAAAATAATCACAACAATATTTCCAGTCAGAGATTTGTGAATATAATAAATAAAAAACATTTCAAGTACACCTCACACACAAAAGAAAAAAAAAATCAACTATTTATAGGAGTGTCCATTAACTATCAAGTCATTACACATTGCATTAAATCTAAAATGCAGTTATTTTTGCTTGTCAGATCTCTTAAGTTTTGTCCATCCATTCTAGCAAGATGTAATCCTGGTTGTTCTTGAATTAACTATAATGATTTCCAGGTGACAGACTTCAACTGTAATATTTATAAATTCTTTGAAGGAGAGTGTAGACTTGTTCTTCCAATTCTGAGTTATAACCTTTCTTGCTGCATATACCATAGACCACAAAATGTGATATTTCATTTTTAACTCCTATAGAAATGAGTGTTAAAAAAGATTACTGATTTAGATAAAACAAATTTATCTCATAAAAAGCCTATAAAAAGAGATTAATGTTATTCCAATAAGGCTATAAGAAAGTACAGTCAAAAAACATGTTGCCAATCCGCTTTAAGTTCTTATTTACATCTCCAACAAACATTTCTGCTTGAATATTAATTCAGTTTTATGTGGTGTAAAGAAAGCTCTATGCAAAAATTTCCAAGAGATTCCATCTAACAGATGAAGTTGTATGTTTAGAAGACATTCAAATTATTTTTTTATTTTCTTCACTCGGAGGTCTGTTATTAATTTTGGTAAAATAGTTCCAATAATTGTCATTGCAACTTTTTATTTCTATCCTCACAGCTCTATATAATTGAGATAAGAGACCCTGTCCCAATGTGTTTTGTTTCATTAACAATGTTAGATACTCAATTAATTTTGGGATATGCTCTCTTATCCTTGGTTGCATTAACTTAATTTCCCCTTCTACATGTTGTCTGCAGGATTGTACATCTAGCCACGTCTTTATCTAAATTATATTTGTTCTTATTATAATCAACAGAATGTATCTTTTCATCTTTCATTAATTGAAACCAATAGAGCAGATTTTTCTCTTTAAATGTGATCACTGTTTTGAACTTTGACGTGGAGATGTTATTTTGGGTATATGCCACAGGAAATATAAGGAAGATCCATGTCTTATATGCCAGGTTTCTATATACAACAGTTTTAAAAGTGTTCAATATAGTAGGAATGAGTAGACTGGGTTTTTTCTGTTTTTTTCTCATAGTATTGGACTAATGTGTTTGTTTGGATGGTTGCACTATTCAAGCAAGGAGTGTTAGACTCCATGGGGGGGGGGGGGGTAAGAGGAATTTTAAAAGCAAATGTTTAATGATAACTATATTTTTTTAGCTTTTTTTCCGAGTGTCCACAACAATAACTATTTTATGTCTAATGAAATCTTCAAATGTTAATGTTCACATGATGATTAATAATAAGTTCTTTATTAACAGTGTGTCATTATCTATGAGAAGTACATGTATACTTTTAATCAGTTGGACAAATGGCATTTATTAACTGTATTTCCATAAATGTCAATGGATTAAATAACGGACAATGTATACTTCTATGAACTCAGCTGCAATAAAACCAATAAATAAAAAGCATGAGCAGTTCAATACGTTTCACCTTTAATACAATAATAAAGCAGTAAATCATACAACTGGTAAGCATTTTCATTCCGTACATGGGACTTCTGCAGACCAAATTGTACACATTTAAAACTCATTAAATACCTTTAATAAAATCACATGACTAATTAAATTTAATGGCTTAAATTAATATAGTGAATTTTAGGTTTTCAGTAATAGATGAGGTAGTAAAGTATAATGTTAGGTTAGAAGCAGAAGATGAATTAGACTGGAAAGAGTATTGTTGACAGGTAAGGTTGAATGCTTGTAGTTCCCCTGGAATGAACGAAAGAGAACTACAAAGTGGTTTTGAGAAGGAAAGGGTTAAGCCATTAATTTTAATTAGTCACGTGATTTTATTAAAGGTATTTAATGAGTTTTTAAATGCGTACAATTTGGTCTGAAGAAGTTCCATGTATGGAATGAAAGTGCTTACCATTTGTACGATTTATTGTTTTATTATTATACTAAAGGTGAAACGTATTAAACCGCTTATTTAAGATGATTAACTTCTCTTTCAACGCAAAATCTATGTGCAATTTAGCCACAAAAATAAAATTACTCAGTAAGTCCAATCACACAGGAAGAAAAAAAGTTACAGAAATAGAAGATATTCTAAAGGAATTCATAGAGTATTAAAATAAAATCAATAAAAATAATGTAGTAATAGATCCAGAAGAAATAATTAAAATATTTATCAAGAAATATAAAAACTAAACACTCTGATGACCAAATAAAATGAATTGACAAATTAATCTCTACGTCTGAACTTTAAACTCAAAATTCTAAAATGAACACTAATAAAGCAGCAGGTAATGATGGGATTATATCTGAACTTTATAAACTGTTACCCAAAGAAGCCCTAGACATACTACACAAGGTTCTTTCTATAGTCAAGGACCTAGCTAAAATACCTTCTTCCTGGAAATACACTCTTACCACTCCAATTTTAAAACTGACAAAGATCCTACTGAATGCTCTTCATACAGGCTGATTTCACTTTTAAATGTAGATTATAAACTGTTCATGACAATTCAAGCTAATAGATTAAAACAGAGTCTACTCTCCATGATTAACGAAGATCAAACTGGCTTTATCTTAAACAGAAATACTTATGAGAATATTAAAAGAATAATCACAATAACTGACCATGCAAATAAAACAAAAGAGAACTTAACATTAATTAGTCTTGATATTAATAGTGCTTTTGACTTGGTAAACTGGAAATATTTATTGTTGGTTTTAGAAAAATATAATTTCTCAAGTAACTTCACACATCTTATTACTCTTCTTTGTAATTATTGCTTTGCATATGTTAAAATAGGATTTTTTCTTCTGATTCTATACAAATTTTGAAAGGAACCAAACAAGGATGTTCTCTTTCACCTCTGCTTTTTACCCTAATTATGGAACCATTTGTTAATTTTTTTTCAGATCAAATATAGATATAAAAGGTATTAACATAAATGAGAATTTAAATTCTAAAATTCAGCTGTTTGTTGATAGCATCCTACTGACATCAAATGATAATAATTGTGTATCTTCAGTTTCTTAGCAATGGATGTTTTTCAAAGAAAATCTGGTTTAACATTTAACGATGACAAAACAAAAATCATACTTATAAATACAAATAAGAATGGAATCAAAAATAAATTCACTAAATATATTGTCAAAGAGAAGAAACGGAATTATTTAGGAATACTTATAACAAATACCATTAAAGATATAATAAATCAGATTACCTACACAAGAACAACAGCGCAAAACACCGACACCACATGGTTGACAATTGAAACACCAACAACGTAATTACTTCACAAAAAAAAGAAAAGAAAATTTCCTTTTTTGTGCTAGCAGGGGGGCTTCGCCCCCTGCACCCCAGTAACTTTAATATACCAACTCCAAGATCGCACTACAGTTCAGGAATGGAAATCTTTCCATTCTGCACTATAGAGACATGCCGTTTCCCCATTATCGGCATTTTGATTGTCGACCATGTGGTGTCAGTTATGTTGGTTTCAGTCTTCTCAGCTGTTGTTCTTCTGTAGGGGACCCAATAAATCATAATTATACTAACAGTGGAAACAATCTAGTAGACAAATGAAATAAAAATTTCTTCACGTTGGAAAAGAGGTTATCTATAATCAAAATGATTATCTTACCAAAAATCTTATATATTTCACAATCACTATCATTACCATCTATCACATACAATCACTATCATAACCCCCACAAAAAGCTGTATCAAAGAATTTAACACTTTCACTTTGAGATTTCTTTGGTATCCCGATAAACTAAGAATTGCTTTAAACTATCATATGAGAGACTACGTAGCAGGAGGAATAGGGCTACCAGATCTAGAATTATATACATGAACTCAGGCAGGAACTTGCAGTACCATTAGGATTCCTATTCAATCAAAGCCTGAGTATCTGCTTTGTCCCAGCTGAGTGGAGGACAGCCATTGTCATCCCTTTACACAAAGGTGGAGGAATCAATGTGGCTTGTAATTGGGAAGGTTTTAATATAATTGATAATATACTAATTATGGTACTAATTTAATTGACTTAATTTAATGAGTAGTGATGTATAAAATATGTGATTGAGTGTTTAGTTTTATACTCCATTGAAGGCTGAGTGAGCCGAGGCACTAGAGTTGGATAAATAAAACAGTTTTATGGTCACTGGTTTGTCATACTTTGTCATCTGCTACAGTTTTTGTGAGTTGTATCTTGGTATTGTATGGCCAGTGACCTATCTTTTGATCTGCAGGGATCAATAAAAACCGCTATAGGCAGTATTGACTCAAATGCTGCCCAGATGGAAGGACAATCCATTAATCAAGGCCACGTTTTGCGAGAGATGGACAATATAAAACACTGGGAGAAGTTCCTTGGTTAGGAGAGTACGAGGAGAAATAATAATCCATTTTCCTTGGTTGAACAAAATTTGTATGGTGCATTAACTATGGAAGTTCAGCATGAATATGATAAGCTGGATAAACTTATGTACAGAGAATTAGTGACTCATTATAACATTATGAGTCTTCAGCGATATTTAGAGTTAGAAGTTACACCTTGGGGACTTAGGGCATTTAAAAGCACCACTACTCCCCTTAGATGCTGATGATGAACATGATGTTAATTTTCAAAAAAAAATGGATTGCGGCAGCTCATAAATGTTCTACAGAATGGATTTTCACTCTGGTGGAATGAATCATGTTAAAACAGCAAAAACTAAGGGAAGAAATCTTGAATGTGTGTGATTCGCTGGCTTTCCATACTAACACAAGTATATTGAAACACTTTCTGTCTGACATTAAAAATAAATTTGCTCAACTTAAGCTTCCTTTCTTATCCAAAATTGCCATAATAAAAATGAATGTACTCCTGAGATTGTTATTCGTATTCAACGCATCTAATGCCCTGATACAAAATAAATTCTTTAAGAACACCCAAAAAGAGCTGTCGAAATTCTTATGGTACCCCAAACCCACTAGAATATGCTACCAGAAACTTATATACCCGAAGGAAAAAGTGGTATGGGCCTCCCCGACCTCAGACTATACTATGAAATTAACAAGTGTAGCAGAATAATCACCATCGCAGAATATAAGAATGATTCCACTAAGTGGTATCCGAACTGGGTGAAACTATATTACAACTATATTAGAACATTTCAGTTTAACCCGAAGGCACTCCCCTTTTTGGATAAGGACAGTAGGAAGAAATATAGAATACATAGGGATCTAAAGGACAAAATCATAATCATTCAGAATCTGTTTGATTCCTTGAATTGATATTCTGCTTATATGACACTTCAGCCCATTCACCTTAACCCTAACATCAAGTTAAATGATAGGATGATTAACCTAGATCTTTATCCACTGCTGAGGGATAAATCTATAGTAGACTTTCTTCCATTTAAGCATGTTTCAGTAGCTACCATGAGGAACAAATTAAATCTGCAGTCCAAATATACAGTCATACTAAGACAATTAAAAGAGTTATGTTGTAAGTTCTGGGATGGTCTTAATATTTCAGACACAGATATATCTACATGTAAAACCCTATGGGACTTGTTTCACCGCAAAAAAAAAATGATCTCGAATGTATATAAAGTTATTATCTCTATTAAATACAACAAAGAATGTATACATTCTAGCTACTGGATGAAACAGGACTCAGCGATTACAACCAACAAAATTGCCCAAGCTATACAAAAATTCTCCAAATTTATACCCCTTCAAAAACTAAGATAAACACAACTTATGATACTAAATAACACCTATTATACACCTCAAGTGTTAAGCAAGTTGTACCACGACACACCAACGAATTGTCATATAAGCTCTGGTGTGCTTTAAGGGTTAAGTTAGAAAAGATGGGATACGAGAAAAAAACTTTATCATGGAAATTTACTCTCCTACATATTCCTCCTCCACGAATTAGAAAAAATCAAATACAGGTTCTAATTGCCTTATTTATGTTATTAAAATATTACATTACGTTAAACTGGAAAATTAGGATGGCACTGTCATGGGAAGGTTTTAGCCAAGTAGCCAGGAAGCAATTATATGCACAGAAGTATCTGTGGTATTCTATGAAGCAGCAGACGCTACAGAAGGAGTTCTAGAAATTCTTACTGGATCATATTTTGATTTGATGCTACTGACGATGTATGGGTTTTATTTCTTTAGGATATAGATGAGATCTGTATATGTTTTTTGTTAGTTTATAACATGTTTCTATGTTAAATTTGTATTTGATGTGTTTGTATGTTATTAATGGAAACATCTAAACCTAATAAAAAGATTTAAAAAAAAAAAAGAACTAAGCAATACTGTAGCAAATGTAAGTGGAATTTAAATATTACAAATTCTTCTTCAGAATGAGTAATAATGAATTATCAAGAAGTAAAAAGCAAGTTACAAGAAAAAACTAAATAAATAAATTTGCTGAATTGGAAAAACAACTTGTGGGTATGAAAAAGAAGAAACTGTTACGGAATCTAGGGGACTACAAAAGAGGAACAGCGTTTCTGTGGAAGACCAATCAGCATCAGAAATGTAAAGACATCTATTTTCAGATTCAGGAAGGAGCTAAAAACAGAACAGAAAGCCTGCGCATGCTTTCAGAACATGCAGCTGAGTCTACAGATCGGGATAGCAACTACGCAGAGTACCCCGATTAACCAGTGCCCCAGGAGCCACAATACATGCAGCAAACATTTTGTTCCAAAACTACAAATGAATATGGGAGAAGAAAGCATGGAAGGAATACATATGAAACCCACAGAGATAATCAGCCCCAACAATGTCAGTTTCAACAACAATCAAGGTATTGGAAATTTAGAAAAGACTGATAACAATTATGTTACTAATTTGTTAGGCTATCAGTTTAATGTACATGAAAATGCAGGTTTAAATTTCGGACTGAAATTTGTACCAACAGTTGTGCCCAGGTTGGTGTAAAATTTTGCCAGATCATACATGTGGAAAACAGTACAGATATACATACCAGATTGGTCGAGGCCCAGGTTAACAATGACCGCCACCAGTACTGTTGGCCAACAGGGTGCTGGCAGAAATTGGGCTACTGTTGGCTGAAGGAGGAGAAGAGGGGGAAGGCATGCCCAAAGGCAGGTAGAGGCTAGGACTGTGGTAGTGAGGGTCAGAACTTTGAATGTTGGCAGTATGACTGGTATAGGGAGAGAGCTAGCTGATAGGATGGACTGAAGGAAGGTTGGTATATTGTGTGTGCAAAAGACCAGATGAAAGAGGAGCAAGGCAAGGTGTATCGGAGGCAGATTCAAATTGTTTTATCATGGTGTGGATGGGAGGAGAAAGGGCCTAGGGGTTTTCCTGAAGGAACAGTATGCTAAGAGTGTTTTGAAGTTGAAAAGAGTGTCGGATAGAGTGATGTTTATGAAGCTGGAAATTGATGGTGTAATGATGAATGTTGTTAGTGCATATGCTCCACAAACTGGGTGTGTGATGGATGAGAAAGAAAAATTTTGGAGTGAGTTGGATGAAGTGACTATGACTGTACCCAAGGGTGAGAGAGTGGTGATTGGAGCAGATTTCAATGGGCATGTTGGTGAAGGGAACAGAGGGGATGAGGAAGTGATGGGTAGGTATGGTGTTAAGCAAAGGAATGCAGAAGGTCAGATGGTAGTGGATTTTGCGAAAAGGATGGACATGGCTGTGGTGAATACATATTTTAACAAGAGGGAGGAGCATAGGATGACAAACAAGAGTGGAGGAAGATGCACACAGGTGGATTATATCTTACGTAGAAGGGCCAGTCTGAAGGAGATTGGAGACTGTAAAGTGGTGACCGGAGAAAGTGTAGTTAGGCAGCATAGGATGGTAGTTTGTAGGATGACATTGGTGATCAAGAAGAGGAGGAGGAGTGTGAGGGCAGCACCAATGATCAAATGGTGGAAATTGAAAAAGGGTAATTGTGAGGTGGAGTTCAGGGAAGAGTTAAGACAGGCACTGGGTGACAGTGAAGAGTTAACAAATAGCTGGGTAACTACTGCAGAGCTAGTAAGGGAGATGGCTAGAAAGGTGCTTGGTGTGACATCTGGACAGAGGAAGGATGACAAGGAGACATGGTGGTGGAATGAGGAAGTACAGGAGAGTATACAGAGAAAGAAGTTGGCGAAGAAGAAGTGGGATTGTCAGAGAGATGAAGAAAGTAGACAGGAGTACAAGGAGATGAGGTGCATGGCAAAGAGAGAGGTGGCGAATGCTAAGGATAAGGCGTATGAAGAGTTGTATGAAAGACTGGACACTAAGGAGGGAGAAAAAGACCTGTACCAATTGGCTAGACAGAGGGACTGAGCTAGTAAAGATGTGCAGCAGGTAAGGTTGATAAAGGAAAATGAGGGAAACGTACTCACAAGCGAGGAGAGTGTGTTGAGCAGATGGAAAGTGTACTTTGAGGGGCTGATGAATGAAGAGAATGAGAGAGAGAGAAGGTTGAATGCTGCGGTGATAGTGAATCAGGAAGTGCAATGGATTAGCAAGCAGGAAGTAAGGACAGCTATGAAGAGGATGAAGAATGGAAAGGCTGTTGGTCCAGATGCCATACCTGTGGAAGCATGGAGGTGTTTAGGTGAAATGGCAATGGAGTTTTTAACTACATTGTTTAAAGAAATCTTGGAAAGTGAGAGGATGCCTGAGTGGAGAAAAAGTGTTTTGGTGCCAAATTTTAAGAATAAGGGTGATGTACAGAGCTGTAGTAACTACAGAGGGATAACATTGATCAGTCACAGTATGAAGTTATGGGAAAGAGTAGTGGAAGCTAGGTTAAGAAGGGATGTGATGATTAGTGATCAGCAGTATGGTTTCATGCCAGGAAAGAGCACAACAGATGTGATGTTTGCTCTGAGAGTGTTGATGGAGAAGTACAGGGAAGGTCAGAAGGAGTTGCATTGTGTCTTTGTGGACTTAGAGAAAGCATATGACAGGGTGCCTAGAGAGGAGTTGTGGTATTGTATGAGGAAGTTGGGAGCATCAGACAAGTATGTAAGAGTGGTACAGAATATGTAGGAGGGTAGTGTAACAGTGGTGAGGTCTGCGGTGGGAGTGACAGATGCGTTTAAGGTGGAGGTGGGATTACATCAAGGATCAGCTCTGAGCTCTTTCTTATTTGTAATGGTGATGAACAGGTTGACAGACGAGATGAGACAGGAGTCCCCGTGGACTATGATGTTTGCAGATGACATTGTGATATGTAGTGAGAGTAGGGAACAGGAGGAAGAGACCCTGGAGAGGTGGAGATATGCTCTAGAGAGAAGAGGAATGAAGGTCAGCAGGACTAAGACAGAATATTTGTGTGTGAATGAGAGAGAGGACAGAGGAATGGTGAGGATGCAGGGAGTAGAGGTGGATGAGTTTAAGTACTTGGGATCAACAGTTCAGAGTAATGGTGAGTGTGGAAGAGAGGTTAAGAAGAGAGTACAGGCAGGATGGAGTGGGTGGAGAAGAGTGTCGGGAGTGATTTGTGACAGATGAGTACCAGGAAGAGTGAAAGGGAAGGTCTACAAGAGGGTAATGAGACCAGCTATGTTATATGGGTTGGAGACAGTGGCATTGATAAAAAGGCAGGAATGAGAGCTGGACATGGCAGAGTTAAAGATGTTAAGATTTGCACTGGGTGTGACGAGGGTGGACTGGATTAGGAATAAGTATATTAGAGGGTCAGCCCAGGTTGGAAGGTTTGGAGACAAAGCCAGAGAGGCAAGATTACAATGGTTTGGACATGTGCTGAGGAGGGATGCAGAGTATATTGGAATAAAGATGCTAAGGATGAAGCTGCCAGGTAAGAGGAAAAGAGGAAGGCCTAAGATAAGGTTTATGGATGTGGTGAGAGAGGACATGCAGGTGTTGGTGTGACAGAGCAAGATGCAGAGGACAGGAAGAAATGGAAACAGATGATCCACTGTGGTGACCCCTAACAGTAACAGCTGAAAGAAGAAAAGAAAAAGGTTGTGCCCAGGATTTATTTGATTAAAAGTGAAATATTTTGTTTAATAAGAGAATTACATTTATGGATTTTTTTCAAAATCAGAATGGGAATGGGAATGATACTGAGGAAAAATGGCAAAGTATGGATTCATGTGATAGGAATGATGACAGTTTTTATTCCCGTGCTTCCGGATGTGATAGTGATGAGTGTAATGCATACTTTAATCTGATACTAACATGGTACCTTTTAAAAGTCAATTTATTCCAAAATTTAACCATGAAGGTGTGCAACAATTTTCAACCATGGTTCAATTTGCAGTTGAAAATGCTTATACAGAATTTGTTAAACATAAATACAATGTAACCAAGTTAGAATGCAAGCATTGCAAAATTCGGGTATGAAGAAAGAGCTTATATTTAAACCCGCTGATAAAGGCAACACGTTAGTTGTATTACATTATACACAGTATCTTTTCAATGATGCAAATACATATGATGTAGCATCCATACAGTAATACCAGCAAGCAATTCAAGCTTAGCAGCAACTTTTGTATCAAGGTTTTCATTTGTGATATTCTTCAGAGGCGATATTAGTAAAAAGTTTAATATTGATGAATATGAAATGGCTACTTTTTATTGTGATCCTAAAGTGCATAAAAATCTGTATGACCCCCCCCCCCCCCCAGGCAGACCCTTAGTGTCAGCCTGTCAGTATTGTATTAATAAAAGTGGAATTTTTTTTAATAGTTACTTGTTTTAAATATAGTAAAGAAACACCCCTCGTATAATAAAGAAATTTGATTTTTTAAACAGAATAGCTGATATACAATGGACAAAAGAGATGTATTATCTGGTCATAGATTTTAAAAGTCTTTATACATCTATTAAACATAACAAGGGTATAGAAGCGTTACGAGTTTGTACTTGGTAATATGCCAGTAGCTATGTATATAATAGAGCTGATTGAATTATGCTTGAAAAGCAATTTTTTTGAATTTAATGGGACCATATATCATCAAAAACAGGGCAAAGCATGGGTGCTTTTTTTGCCCCCATGTATGCCAATATAATGATGGGTTTGTTTGAACAAAAGTATGTGTATACAAATTCTTTTTTAAGAAACATGTCCTTCAGTATCATAGATATATAGATGATTTATTTTTTATTTGTTATAATGGATTTGAAAAGATGCATAATTTTGTAAGTGAACTTAATGCCAATAGATCTGACTTAGAACATGACATGTCAGCTTGTGGTAGCCAAGTAATTGTTTTGGACATAGTCTTAAAGGTTATTGATGATGAAAGAACAGAAACAACTATACACAGAAAATTTGAAGAAAACAATTCTTTATTACATGGAACTAGATTCCATCCACAACATCTAATAAAGTCTCTCCCATATGGGAAGCTTATGAGAGTTAAAATACTGTGCAATAACAATGAGACTTTAGCAAAAGAATTGGAAAAAAACAGTTGACATGTTTATTAGAAGGGATTATGAAAAAAGAGAAGTCAAAAATGCACTAGACAAAGTTATGAAATAAAACATGATGATAGAAGGGGAAGGTAAACAATAGAGTGAAGGATGATAAATGCTTATAGTTATTAATTATGGCTTGATAAGTGAAGAAGTTACAGCAATTATTAAGCAGAATTGGAATTTTCTTTTTAAATTCAAAGAATTTTCAGAACTTAGTACACAACGGACATTTTCATTTAAAAGGGGGAGGAACATAAAAGATAAAACAGTGCATAGTAAATTTGTTATTCCAAATTAAAATATAAAAATATGCCTAAGTTTGTAGGAACATATGCATGTGGCAAGTGCATTTCATGTAAATATGTGGTTCATACTTTAGAAACAATAAATGGGCATAGATTTAAAATTCTTGGTAAGTTTAGTTGTATTACAGAATGCATTATGTACGCTCTTAAATGTCCATGTGGAAAATTTTATGTGGGAGAAAGTAAGAGGGCTTTTAAAATACGGCCGCAAGAGCACTTGAGGGATATTAAAAATAAAAAAAATAGAAAGCCCCTTAGCTAAACATTTTTTGGACAGCCATGGTGGGGACCCTGCAGGTTTGCAGGGGACCATTTTAGAAAAAATAGAGAAAACAAATACATGTATGAATGTAAAAAAGAAGCTTTTATATAAGGAATCACTTTTTATATTAAAGTTTGACACTTTAAATCCAGGAGGAATAAATGTGGCTTGTAATTGGAAGGTTTTAATATAATTGATAATATATTAATTTAATTGACTTAATGAGTAGTGATGTATAAAATATGTGATTGAGTGTTTAGTTTTATACTCCATTGAAGGCTGAGTGAGCTGAGGTGCTAGCATTGAATAAATAAAACTGTTTTATAGTCACTGGTTTGTTGTATTATGTCTTCTTTCACCTCAGCTTTCTACCCTAATTATGGAACCATTTGTTAGGGTGGCCACGGTGGTGCAGTGGTTAGCGTTGCTGCCTCACAGCAAGAGGTTCTCCGGTTCGATCCTCGGCTGGGGTGCCTTCTGTGCGGAGTCCTCCCTGTGGTCGCATGGGTTTCCTCTGGGTACTCCGGTTTCCTCCCACATCCCAAAGACATGCTGTAGGTGGATTGGATACTCTAAATTGGCCCTAGGTGTGAGTGTGTGAGTGTGTGTGCACCTTCTGTGGAAGGTTGGGCACCGGGCTGGCAACTCGACACTGTAAAACTCCACTGCCAATCATGAGCGGACAGGTGATCCACTGTGGCGACCCCTAAGCGGGAAAAGCCAAAAGAAGAAGAAGAAGATGGAACCATTTGTTAATTTTCTCAGATCAAATACAGATATAAAAGGTATTAACATAAATGAGAATTTAAACTCTAAAATTCAGCTGTTTGTTGATGACATCCTACTGACATCAAATGATAATAATAATTGTCTATCTTCAGTTTCTTAGCAATGGATGTTTTTCAAAGAAAATCTCTTTTAACATTTAACGATGACAAAAAGTACAGTTGTGTACACTTACCATAAATGTAAATGTTCGAGTGTACTCACTGTTGCAGTTATCACATTTAGTCAGCCTGATTAACAAAGTCTTGGGTCCTGCATCGGTTGCTGTCCCTTCTTCCATGATGTCAGGTCGTCAGGGGTATAAAACATGCAGCCGATGCCATTGCATCAGTTTTTCTTGCCCCAGATGTCAGGTGCCCCCCTAATGGGAAGCAATTAAATATAAAAGTACAATGATATACCTCCAACAAAAAAGAAAATACACCAAAAAGCTTTTAAGCATAGTAAGGGAAAGTAGATGTACAACCAAAAGAAGTTAGGGGGCTGAAGGGAGGGTAACCAGGACTGCAACAGTGAATACACTCGAACATCTACATTTATGGTAAGTGTAAACAACTGTACTATGTTCTTCATGTTTCACTGTTGCAATCATTACATTTGGGTAGATTCCCAAAGCTATGGTTGGGAGGAGGATTTTAAATAGCATTAGGACCAGCTATAAGGCCATGCAAGACTGCAGTGGCAAAAAAGTACAGTTTTGTACCTACCATAAATGTAGATGTCCGAACAGGATAGCATCTGCAGTCATAACAAATGGGTTGTCCTGTCGTCAGGCAGCCCTTCGGTCGGCCGGATTCCAAAGTCTGGGTCCGGCTTCGGCTGATGTTGCACTTCACCCGATGTCATCTCTGCTGGTCTTCGGGTATAAAGGCATCAGCCGACGCCATTTTCCTCAGTGTTTCTTGCCCCAGATGCCAGTTGCCCTCTTGGTAAGCTATATTTTGGATAAATGCCAATGTTTCCAAAAAAGTAGAAGGCAAACACAAAAAATAACAATGTATGTACATATATACAAACAAATACACCATAAGAGACTCCCCCCAGCTAGCTATTAGGAGGGTAAATACCCTAGGAGTACCACAGAGGGGAAGGAGGGTGGGTAATCCTGACTGCAGATGCTATCCTGTTCGGACATCTACATTTATGGTAGGTACAAAACTGTACTATGTCCTTCAAGGATGCATCTGCAGTCATAACAAATGGGTAGAATACCATAGCCAAACTAGGGGAGGAGGAAGAAGAATTATGGTGTAGTTAGGATCCCTTGCAGTACAGCAGTGGCAAACCCTGCTCGGGATCTAGAGTACAGAGGTAAATTATAATGCTTGGCAAATGTATGCACGGAGGTCCAAGTAGCCACCTCAATAATGTCATTGGTTGCCACTCCTCGTAAGAAAGCTGTGGTAGTGGCTGTAGCCCTTGTAGAATGAGGTCTTATGTTCTGTGGAATTGGTTTTCCGTGGTAGGAGTAACAGAATCTTATGCAATTTCCTATCCATTTGGAGATTGTCTGTTTGGAAATTGCTTTTCCTTCCCTTCCTGTTGCATAGGCTACTAAAAGCTGGTCAGTCTTTCTGTGAGCTTTGGTTCTGTCCAGGTAGTAGCGTAACTGTCTATGTACATCCAAGGTATGCAGCAGTCTTTCCCCCCTGTTCTGTGGATTGGGAAAGAAGGTAGGTAGGTGGATTGCCTGGTTTAAAGACACTCTGGATACCACCTTAGGCATAAATGTAGGATTAGTTCTCATGGACACCCTATCTTGATGGAAGATTAGGAAGGGTTGTACTGCCATTAAGGCCTGTAGTTCGAAACCCTCCTTGCTGAAGTAATTGCCAGTAGGAAAGCAGTTTTCCATGATAGGTGTTGA
This sequence comes from Protopterus annectens, assembly GCF_019279795.1. NCBI lineage: Eukaryota > Metazoa > Chordata > Ceratodontiformes > Protopteridae > Protopterus > Protopterus annectens. Next base: position 987,756,930 of record NC_056737.1, on the reverse strand, counting down.
AGATCTGCTGTTGCTGCTGGTTCAAATGGAGGGAGTGTCAGTTTTTCTAGCACAAAGTTCAAGTCCCATGCTGGTAATGGTGGTTTCCTAGGAGGTTTTACATTCTTGATCCCTCTGAGGAATTGCCTGAGTAGAGGATGCAAAAAGACAGGTGGATCGAAGCTGTATTCTGCTGAAATAGCTGATGCATGTATCTTGATGGAGGAATAGGACAGGCCTGTATGTAGAAGCTCTGCCAAGTACTCCAGGATGTTAGCAATATCTATGTTCGACACATCTTTTCCCCTTTCAGTACTCCAAATGACAAATCTTTTCCATTTTCCTGCATAGTTCCTTCTTGTTGAAGGTCTGCGGGCTTCAAGGATAATGTCTTTAACCCTTTGGGATAGGTCTGGGTTAGTTGCTGCTATGTGATGTTCCAGGCAGTCAGTTGCAAGGTTTTTAGGTTTGGGTGCATGATGTTGTAGTTGTTCTGAGTTAACATCAAAGGCATCAGGGTATTGACCACATTCTCCCCTGAGACATGCTCCTCAGCAATGGATACCAGTGTTGTCTTGGCCAATTCGAGCTATCAGGATTATCCTTGGGCGTTCCTCTTTGATTTTCAGTAGTACCTTGTGCATCAAAGGAAGAGGTGGAAATGCATATGCCGTCAGGCCTTTCCAACTGAAGGATAGAGAGTCCACCTTCCATGCAAGTGGGTGGTATGTCCTTGTGCAGAATTTTTGAGCTGGTGATTGAGTGGGGATGCGAATAGGTCTATTTGTGGCATTCCCCATTTCTTTGTGATGGCCTTGAAGATGTCCGGGTGTAGCATCCATTCGTGAGCATCCGAGGTGGTTCTGCTTAACATGTCTGCTAGGGTGTTTTCTTTTCCTGGCAGAAATATTGCCTGTAACTGGATGTTGTAGCTCAGAGCCATATTCCAAAGGTCCAGAGTCATTCTGCATAGGGGGTATGAATGAGTGCCTCCCTGTTTGTTGATGTACCACATGACTGTGGTGTTGTCTGTCCTTATCAGTAAATGGCCTTCTTTGAGGAATGGTCTGAATTTCTGGATTGCTAGTTTTACTGCCAGCATTTCTTTTTGGTTTATGTGCAGGTGCAGCTGGTCTGGAGTCCACAATCCTTGTATGCATTTGTCCAACATGTGCGCGCCCCAGCCTAGGTCTGAGGCGTCTGTTGTGATGGTTTGGCTTGCTTGAAAGTTGTGGAAGGGCAAGCCTGGGTTTGACTGGCATGCTTGAGCCCACCATAGGAACTCCTGTTTCAGGCATGGGATTAGTGGGATTTCGGTTTCTAAGCTGTGCCTGTGTTGAGACCATAAATTCTTTAGGTACCACTGTAGCTTTCTCATATGCAGTCTGGCATGTGGGACCAAGATTATGCATGATGCCATGAAGCCCAAGGCCTGCAGTACTTTTCTTGCTGTTAGTTTGTTCTGCTTTGTTAATGCCAAGAAGTAAAGAGGAGTTGTTTTTGTTTTTCTGCAGTTAGGAATGCCATTTGTTTTGCTGTGTCCAATTCCGCACCCAAGAATGTTCTTGTTTGGGATGGTATCAGTCTTGACTTTTGTAAATTGACTGTGCATCCCAGGGCTTGTAGTAAGCAAATGACTTTTTGTAAATCTGTTGTCAGCTTGCTTTTGTTGTCCGCTTGTAACAGGCAGTCGTCCAGGTATGGATAAATTTGGATTCCCTGTAGCCTGCAGTGAGCGATTACTGATGCCAGGCATTTTGTGAATACTCTGGGTGCAGTAGATAAGCCAAAGGGCAATGCTGAGAATTGATAATGCTCTGATCCTGCAAGAAATCTGAGGTATCTTCTGCAATTTGGTCGTATGGGGACATGCAGGTATGCCTCCTTGAGATCTAGAGTTACCAGCCAACACTCCTTGCCCAGCATGGGAAGAAGTTGCTGTAGGGTCAGCATTTTGAATTTTGGGACAATGATGTATGTGTTTAAGACGGACAGGTCGAGAATAGGTCTCCAACTTTTCTCCTTTCTTGGTACTAGGAAGAGTCTGGAGTAGAATCCTTTGCCCTGTTCTGTTATTGGTACTCTTTCCACAGCTCTTATCTTTGTTAATTGCGCTATCTGCTTTAGAGCTTCTGTTTTTGATTTGGAGGTAGGTTTGGCATTCCTCTTTTACTGGTAAAGTGTGGAAGTGGAACCTGTAACCTTGGTCTATGGTTTGCAAAATCCACTTGTCTTTTGTGATATAGTGCCAATTTTTGAAAATAAGGCTAACTTTCCGCCTAAAGGTGCTGTTATTTGCTCCCTGGTAGGCGGTGTCAGAGCCAAGTCACTGTGATTGTCCTGTTGCAGTGGCAGTGGTTGTGTCTGTGCCTCGGTTATTGCCTTGCCACTGTCGTCCTCTGTAGGCACCTCCTCTGGATTGATTTCTGCCTCTAGAGCGTCTATTCCTGCCTCTTTGAGATTTTGAGGAGTCTGGAAAGGACCAATTTTGGCAGGCCAGTTCCTGCTAAACCTTGGGGGCTGAACCTGTAAGAAATCCTTAACTGTTTGTACAGATTTTGCCTTCTCTTCCATTTTCTTCATTACTTGCTGAGCAGGTGTACCAAATAGACTGGCCTTATCCATAGGAGCATCTAACAGCTTTGCTTTAACATGATCCGGCAAGACCTGTTCTTTCAACCATGCATGCCTTCTTATCACTGTGCCAGTCATGGCTGATCTAAATGAAGCCTCCAGTGCATCATAGCCACATTTTAAAGAATGGTTACTAACCTGCTGAATGTTATTCACCATTTCTAAAACATATTTCTTATCTAAGGGGTCATCAGTGGACAGCTTCTTAGTTAACTGATCAAGCATAAACTCTTGGTATTGGATCATATGAAACTGACAGTTTAAAGCTCAAGCTGAGAGAGTAGCAGAGGTGTAAACTTTTTTCCCCCATCTCTAAGGAGCTGGAGTCCCTTTGAGAAGGAATAGGGTTTTTGCTGAGGTCGAGGCTACTGCCTTAGGCCCCTGGGATATAGTCTCAGGATCTGCAAGTGGGGCCTTGTATAGGTGGTGATGAGTGTCTGGCACCCTGTAAAATCTATCTGGTTTGGCAGGGGCTGGAGGTAAAGTATCAGGAGCAGTGCAAACATCATTAAATGCATCATCCACAACAGGCAGTACTGGAGGTATAGCTAAGGGCCTATGTTGTGGTAAGTGCAGAAATGCCCTAAGCCTTTTTCTTGAATCTGAGAAATCTTGTCCCTGCCATTGGAATTGTTCTCTCATGGCATGTAAGGTTTCCCCAAAGGAGAATTCCTCTGGTGGAGAGGCAGATGGAATGGATTCTTCAGATGCTGAAGAATCCATTCCATCTGCCTCTGGTGGAGAGGCAGATGGAATGGATTCTTCAGCATCTGAATCTTCATAAGTAGAAAAAGGAGCCTCTGGCTGGTCTGTAATGTCTGAGTCATCCGAAGAATCATCAGAGGACACTGGCTCGGGGGGCTCTGCTCTATGTCTCTTTTCTGGGGGCTGAGAGGCCCTGTCTGGGTGGGATTGGGATCCCCTAATTAAGGATATTAAATCCTCAGCAAGAGTAAGCATTTGTGAACTAGACGTGGGCCTGTGTGAGGGGGGCTTAACAGGCAGTGATTTAACAGTTTTGGCTGCTTTAGCCCTGGCAAAGGCCTTAATAGACATGGCTGCAGGAGGCCTAGCAGCACCACGTGCTGGGGTAGAGACATCCAAAGGAATGGTGTCTGATAAATCACTAGGAACCACAGTAGTAGGCAAAACTTCTGAGGCCGATTCAACTAAGGTAGCAGGAGCCTCAGTAGTAGTCATGGATTCGGCTGAAGATTGACCGGTTTTCTCGGTTTCGGCCGAAACCGAGACACTCGCGGCTTGCTTAACCGTGGTTTTGGCCGAAACCGCGGACCGTGAGTGGCGGTCTTTTTCTTTGCGTTTTTTAACAATTTGGGTAGTCGGAGGTTCCGACGGCATAATGTACACAAAATCTGAGCCGAAAAACTGTTCAGCAAACTCCGACCGACGCCTAAGCGTTCGCCGGTTGAAGGAAGCACAGGCCGAACAGGCTGCTACGTTGTGGTCTGGGCCTAAGCAAGGCAGGCAGTAAGAGTGGAAATCTTTATGAGGTATTTGTTTCCCACAAGTTAAACAGTTATTGACTTTTTCTGACATCGGCTGAGGCAAGAAAGAGTCCCCAACGGGGTACTTAGCTTTTTAGAAGTCTTCGAAGTAGTATTCGGTAGTAGTAATCTCTGGATCTGACCGACCGGCACTTGCAAACAGCTTCTGCTTCGGGCGCCGCGCGGCAAGAAAGACTGAGGAAAATGGCGTCGGCTGATGCCTTTATACCCGAAGACCAGCAGAGATGACGTTGGGTGAAGTGCGACATCAGCCGAAGCCGGACCCAGACTTTGGAATCCGGCCGACCGAAGGGCTGCCTGACGACAGGACAACCCATTTGTTATGACTGCAGATGCATCCTTGAAGGACATCAGCTCTGGATTTAGAGAAAATTGGCAAATGAAAATGCTTGGTGAAAGTATGTACAGAACTCCAGGCAGCAGTTTCTAGGATGTCCCTGGTAGGGACACCTTGGAGAAAGGCTGTAGAGGTAGATGCAGCCCTGGTGGAGTGAGGTCTGATCCCCTGGGGGATAGGTTTTTCATGGTGCTTATAACAGAAATGAATGCAATGGCCTATCTATTTAGAAATGGTTTGCTTTGAAATAGCCTTCCCCTCTGCCCCAGCAGCAAATGCCACCAACAGTTGTTCAGATTCTCTTTGAGGTTTAATCTTGTCCAAGTAGAATCTAAGTTGTCTGTGCACATTTAAGGAATGCAGTATTCGTTCCCCTTTGTTTTGTGGATTAGGAAAGAAGGTTGGCAAATGAATGGACTGATTAAGAGCCACACTGGATACCCACCTTGGGCATGAAGGATGGATTGGTTCTGAGGGGCACTCTGTCAGCATGAAAGATGATGAAAGGCTCCACTGCCATAAGGGCCTGTAACTCAGATACCCTTCTAGCTGAAGTGATTGCTAAAAGGAAAGCTGTTTTCCAAAAAAGAAATGTTAAGTCTGGAGTGGCAGCTGGCTCAAAAGGGGGTAGAGTGATTTTCTCCAAAACAAAGTTAAGGTCCCAGGCTGGGGTTGGAGCTCTCCTAGGTGGTCTCAAATTTCTGGCCCCTTTGAAGAACTGCTTGAGCAGTGGATGAGAGAAGAGGGGAGGTTCTGTGTTATAATGAGCTGAAATGGATGTGGCGTGGATTTTAAGGGAGGAAAAAGACAGGCCCTCGTGAAGCATCTCAGTTAAGTATTGTAAAATCTGAGATATATTGGGTGCTGCTGTGCTCATCCATTGAGATTGGTTCCAGGCACAGAATCTTTTCCATTTATCAGCATAAGATTTTCTAGTACTAGGCCTCCTTGCCTCTAAAATGATATCCATCACTGGTTTACTGATGGATGATAAAGGAGAGATTAGGTAATTAGCCAGGCTGCTAGGTTCAGTGTTTGAAGCTGAGGGTGCATAATCTGGTTCTCCTGCTGGGACAACAGGGAAGGAGTCTGAGGCAGGTGCCATGGGGATAACCATGACACACTGCGCAGGAGGGGATACCAGTGTTGGTGTGGCCAGTCTGAAGCAATCAAAATCATCCTTGGTTTGTCCTGTTTGATTTTTAGCAGTACTTTGGAGAGTAGAAGCAGGAGGGGGGAGGCATAAACTGATAGGTTTTTCCAGCTGAAGGACAGAGCATCAGCTTTCCAGGCTTGTTTGTGGGGAGTCCTTGTGCAAAATTTGTCCATTTGATAGTTCTGGGGAGAGGCAAACAGGTCTATATCTGGGCTCCCCTATTTGCTTGTCAACATGTTGAAAATCCTTGGTTCCAGTTTCCACTCATGTGGGTTCATGAGGTTTCTGCTTAGTCCGTCTGCCAGTGTATTTAAGTTTCTTGGCAGGAATTGAGCTTGTAGGTGCACTTGGTAGCTCAAGGCTGTGTTCCACAATGCCATGGCTAGTCTGCAGAGGTGGTAAGAATGTGTTTCCCCCCTGCTTGTTTATGTACCACATAACAGTGGTGCTGTCCGTCTTTATCATTAGTTGTCCTGGAAGAATGTGGTCCTTGAAGGCTGTCAGAGCATTCTGTACAGCTAACATTTCTTTTTGATTGATAAGCATGTGCATTTGACTTGGGTTCCATTTGCCCTGAATGCACTTCCCTGCTCGCTGAGCCCCCCATGCATAGTCTAATGCATCTGTTGTTAGGATTTGGGCAGCAGGGGGTGGTATGAAAGGTAGTCCCTTGTTTTGGTGGCAGGCCTCCGCCCACCAATGGAACTCTAGGCATAGGCAAGGTATGATAGGAATCAGTGCTTCTAGATCCTGGGAATGTTGACATCATAGGCTTTTTAGATACCACTGTAGTTTCCTCATATGCAGCCTTGCATATGGAATTAGAAAAATGCAGGAGGCCATGAACCCCAAGGCTTGCAGAATTTGTCTTGCAGATAGCATGGTTGTTGTGGTCACTTGTTTGAAGTAGGTTGTCAAATGAATTTGTTTCTCTGGCGTGAGGTAAGCCATCTGGGAAGTTGTATTCAAGCTTGCTCCCAGAAATACAATTTGTTGACAGGGTACCAGTTGAGATTTCTTTTCATTTACGGTGTACCCTAGACAGGTTAGAACCCTTTGTACAAAGGGCAGATGATTCAAAAGTATGTCCTGGCTTTCTGCCTGAATTAGACAATCGTCCAGGTATGGGTATATTTGAATATTTCTTTGCCTGCAAAATGCAATAACTAGAGCAAGGCACTTTGTGAATACCCTGGGTGCAGTAGATAAGCCAAAGGGCAGTGCAGAGAACTGATAGTGCGTGTAGCCTGCTTTGAAGCGTAGGTATCTTCTGCAAGATTCCCTGATTGGGATGTGCAGGTATGCTTCTTTGAAATCTAGTGTTGCCAACCAGGCATCTTTGCCTAGCATAGGAAGTAATTGGTGAAGAGTCAACATCTTGAACTTTGGAATCTCCAAAAAGGTGTAGTAGGAGTAGACAGGTCCAGGATAGGATGCCATGAATTGTCTTTTCTGGGTACCAGGAAAAGTCTAGAGAAGAAATTTTGTCCCTTTTTTTCTTCTGGTACCAGTTGAATAGCCCCCATGCTTAACAGAGAAAGTACTTGTTTTGGGGCCTCTGCCCACTGATCTGGGGGTAGGTCTGGCCACCAGTTTGGTGTTGGCAATGTGTGGAAGTGAAATCTGTATCCCTGGGACACTATATTTAAAACCCATTTGTCCTGGGTAATGAGTTCCCAGTTCTTTGCATGAAGATCAATCTTTTCCCCTAAAGGGGCAGTCAGTTGATAAGTGCTTGGAAATTCTAAAAGGAAGTCATTGAGACAGTTTACCATGGGGGGAGTCTTATTACTCCCAGATTTGGAAGTAGAGGCCCCCCACTGCTTAGTCCTGTGTGTCCCCTGGGACTGAAACTTGGGATTTCTGCTGTGCCTGTGTTTGGCTTGAGAAGACCTGGAAGGGGCTGGAAAGAACATATTTTTAGAGGCCCAGTGCCTACTAAATCTAGGGGGCTGAACCTGTAAGAAATCTTTAACAGTTTGCATAGATTTAGCTTTATCTTCCATCTTTTTAAGAACTTCCTCAGCCTTGTTGCCAAACAGGCGGTCCTGATTTAAGGAAGCATCCAATAATTTTGCTTTAACATGATCAGATAAAGATTGTTCCTTAAGCCAAGCATGCCTTCTGAGCACAGACCCAGTAACAGCAGCCCTGCAAGAGGCCCCTAATGAATCAAAACCACATTGCAAAGTATGTTTACCAACTTGTTCAGCAGAATGCATTTAATCCTGTAATTCTTTATTTTCCACACAATCTGGAAAAAAACTCATTATCTGTTTAAGCAATCCAATAACATGTTGTTGATACTTTAACATATGAAACTGGCAGTGTAAAGTCCTAATGGCCAAGGTTGCAGAAGTGTAAACCTTCTTACTCCATCTATCCAGCGCCCTGGAGTCTCTATCAGAAGGGGTAGGATTTTTAGCAGTAGAAGCCTTAATGTCATTTGCCCCTGAGAAATAGTATCTGAATCCGCAATAGGATTTTTAAAAAAGAACTTGTGTGACTCAGAGACCCTGTAGTATCTGTCGGGTTTTCAGGGAACAGGAGGCAGGGAATCAGGGGCCAAACTAGATTCCAACAAAGCATCATCAACAATGTCTAGTACAGGAGGTATAGCTAAAGGCCTATGCTGAGGCAGGAGTAAGAAATCTCTGAGACTCTTTTTTGAATCAGAAGAATCCTGGCTTTCCCAGTGGAAATGCTCCCTTAGAGTATGTAAGGTTTCACCAAAAGAAAAATCCACTAGAGGGGAAGCAGAAGGAACCAAGTCCTCTGCATCAGAATCCTCATAAGTAGATAAGGGCAAATCCAGATCATTAGAAGAATCAGAAAAATCAGAATCCTGGTCAGAAGATTCAGTCCTAGGTCTCTTAGAAGTGTGGGGGGGGGGGGTTGGCTACCCCTGATTAGAGTTATTAGATCTTCAGCCATTCTTATCATTTGTTTTTTTAGGCATAAAGGCCTAAGCATGTGATATGGGCTTCGTTTTTTTAGGCATGGTTCAAGATTTAGGCCTAAGTGAAGAAGGAGGCGTCAGTTTAATATGCAAGTCTGTAGGCCTGAATACACCCTCAGAAGCCAGTGCCTGCACAGCGGCTCCGGACCCATCCAAGGTAAAGACATCCCCGGGTTCCATAGTTGAAGCATCTCACGGCATAACGGACTCTGAATGGTTCTCAGTAGAGGCCTGTGAATCAGAAGTAGTGGGTATCAGGGGCTGCAAAAGCGCCTCACTGAGTACCGGCGAACTGGCGACTGGCTTAGGAGAAGCGTCGTCGGCAGTTTTGGACCTCAGCAGCCTGTCTCTGTCTTTATTTATGCATTTTTTCAGAATCCCGGTAGTCGGATGGCTAACCAATGACATTTCTGGATAATTAAACTGAGAACCGAAACATTTAGAGGTGAAAATATACCGACTACGGAGAGTGCGCTGATTACATAAAGCACAAAACCGACAGCAAGGTACGTTGTGGTCTGGGCCTAGGCAAGGAATACAGTACAAATGAAAATCTTTATGAGGTATTTGCTTTCCACAAGTAAGGCAATTATTAACTTTTACTAACATTGGAAAGGAGCAAGAAAAAGTTTCCCCAATGGGGTACTTAGCTTTAGTTGAAGACTTTGGTTCTGAAACTCGAAAACGAAAATTTCAGGAGTCGGCCGACCGGCTCTTGCGAACTGTTTCTGCTTCAGGCACCACATGGCAAGAAAGACTGATGTAATGGTGTCGGCTGCATGTTTTATACCCCTGACGACCTGACATCAGGGAAGAAGGGACAGCAACTGAAACTGGACCCAAGACTTTGTTATTCAGGCCAACTGATGGCTACCTGCAAGCAGATAACCCAAATGTAATGACTGCAACAGTGAAACACGAAGAACATCAAAAATCCTACTTATAAATACAAATAAAAATGGAATCAAAAATCAATTCACTAAATATATCGTCACAGAGAAGAAACGGAATTATTTAAGAATACTTATAACAAATACCATTAAAGAAATAATAAATCATAATTATACTAACTGTATAAACAATCTAGTAGACAAATGAAATAAAATTTTCTTCACGGTGGAAGAGAGGTTATCTATAATCAAAATGATTATCTTACCAAAAATCTTATATATTTCACAATCACTATCATTACCATCTATCACATACAATCACTATCATAACCCCCACAAAAAACTGTATCAAAGAATTTAACACTTTCATTTTGAGATTTCTCTGGTATCCCAATAAACTAAGAATTGCTTTAAACTATCACATGAAATACTAGGTAGCAGGAAGGATAGGGCTATCAGATCTAGAATTCTATACATGAACTCAGGCAGGAACTTGCAGTACCATTAAGCTCCCTATTCAAGCCAAAGTCTGAGTATCTGCTTTGTCCCAGCTGAGTGGAGGACAGCCATTGTCATCCCTTTACACAAAGGTGGAGCGTCCAACAATCTGGGATATTATAGACTCATTAGCCTAACTAGCTTGATCTGCAAGGCCATGGAATGGATTATCATGGGCCTCATTAACAAGGACATTGGTGTCCTCCAAACACTTGATCCCACACAGTTTAGCTTCATTAAGGGGGGGAGTCATGTCTGTTAAATTTGGTTGAATATTCTGAGGCAGTCACCAAAGCGATGGATGAGGGGAACACAGTGCACACCACCTACCTTGACCTGGCCAAAGCCTTCGACACTATTCCCCACTCAGGCATAATAGATAAACTCTGTCAACTAGGCATCAATCCATATGTTACCAGATGGGTAGCTAACTGGCTCACTGATAGAACCCACCTAGTCAAAACAGGGGAAGCCACCTCAAGCAGTAGACCCATAGTGAGTGGTGTACCCCAGGGTTTTGTCTTGTGGCCTCTGTTATTTGGGATGTACTTTTCTGAGGTGCAGGCCAAACCAGTGGGCTATGGCCGACCAAGTTTGCAGATGATTGCAAGCTGGGTGCTGTCATCAATTCCCCTAGTGACATGGACATCCTCCAAGACGGTCTCACCCAAGCAAATGACTGCTGCCAGAAACATCGCCTAAAGCTGAATACAAAAAAAATGCATCATCATCCCCTTTGGTGAGAGTGATGTCCCCACAAATTATCACATTAATAACAATGTCCTAAGCACACAGTCAGTTGTGAGGAATTTGGGCACCCAGGTTGATAGAAACATGACTTTTGACCACCATATTGCTTCCATTGTATGGAAAGTTTTCTACATGGCCCTCCTCATAAATAAGGGTATCTCATCCAGGGACAAGGAGGTCATAACATTCCTGTATTCTTCCCTATAAGCCCATTATTAAGCACAATGTCCCATTTGGCATGCACCTCGCAAAGCACATGCAGCAGCTGGAGAGACCACAGAGGTTCCTCACCAGGAGAATCCAGGGCCTCAAAAATCCACCCTACACAGATAGGCTAAACGCCCTATCCCTCTACTCTGTTTCATACAAACTCCTCAGAGGTGACCTCTGTCTGGCATACAAGGTGATCTCGGACCCAGCCTTGATGGGATTGCTGCATATCCGCAAGTCAAGCTCCACTCGAGTAACCAGCACACACGGCCTCAACCTGGTCTGTGACATCAATAGGACTTGTTGGCAGGACAGATATGTGTTCCAGAGACTCCCCCATCTGCAGAATATACTCCCTCTCCACGTCAAGCAGAGTACCTCTTTACCCTTTTTTAAGCGCAACCTGCATGACTGGATGGGAAATAGAAAATGCATCCCTGGGATCCCATCCATGTCCCAGCTGGACAGGGGCATCTGGTGCTGATTTTTCTATACATGGGCTTCTAAGGGTCTCAGGGCCAATAGCCTGGTAACTTCCTAGGATCCTATGATGAATTATAAAAACAATATACCTTTGGGTTAATAACACTTAAACAGCTAGATAGAAATATTTTTTTACAAACTCTAAACATAAGAGATATTCTAATAATTATCTCATACTAAATAACAGTCTACATTGGTTACTAAAGGATTACACTATAGGAAAAAGTCGCCAAACAAACAATGCCTTCATTATTAACTGACTTGAAATGAGCTTTTATTTTAAATTAATGTGGAAAACTGCTGATAAACATTTTCTTGGATTCTCAAAAGTTTACCCCTGCAGTGTCCTTCGCCACTAGAATAAATAGTATCTCGGAAAATTACTGACATCAAATTATGAAAAAATCTAACTTTGCAAGTCTCCATTTTAATGGGTCTCAGCTCTCTGTTTTTCATTATAATAAGAGAAGATAACCTCACAGCCTTCTTAATGTATTTTTATATGATCTTTCATCCCTCAAAATGTCTCACTCTCGAGAAGCTTCTTTAGGCTGGTCACACATCAGAAATCATTTTGATGTTATTATATTTCTGTCGTATTTTCTTAGCCGACTTCTGACTTTGCTAGATTAGCATTTTCTCCTAAGCAAAAATGGAGTCAGAGGCTATGTAAAGGCTTTTCATGAAGCAGAAACAGATGATTTGGTCAAGTTATGAATCCACCCCAGATCCTTATAGATCAGATCCTTAACTCAGAAGAATTCAAAAATAATTATAATTAACTAGGTGGACAAAAAAATAAACATCTATGACCACACTTGTCAAAAATACACCATAGTACAGTCCCTCAGCTCACCATCGCTGGCACAAATCACCATAGCACAGTACCCCCATCATCATAGCTGGCACAGATTACCACAATACAGTACCACACATCATCATAGATGGTGCAAATCACCATAATACAATGCCAAACATCACCATAGCTGGTACAAATTACCATAGTAGAATGCCACACCTCACCATAGTTGACACAAATCACCATAGTACATGTAGAATAGAGTGTGCATGTTGTAGCTTTAAGAAGCATTTCAAGGACAGCACGTGTATATAAATAGCAAGCACGTACTAGCTTCAGTGCCATTTTGAGAGTACAGCCAGAGAGTGAGCATGCATGGGTGTGATAGTCAGCTTGTTTATAAGTTTATCTAAGTTAAAGTTAGTAAGCCTAAATCCTGATGTGTTTGTACATAATAAAGCTGCTTGAACAGAACCCACGAATGTTCATCTGTTTTATCCTGACTGGACGAGTGACATGGTATCAGAACAAGGATTCCAGAGACTGCATTTCAGAGCTATGAGGTGCAGAGTTAACAGGGAAGGTAACTAAGTAAACCCACTGATCACAACAAAAATGGGCCAGAAATGAATCAAAGGTAACAAAAACTTGCACAAATGATTTATTTTATAAAAAGATAAAACAAAGCATTACAAGGGCACAAACCACATTATTAAATAAGCGAGAGGCACGAAATGTTTACTAAATGAAATAATTAAAATTAAGATATTTGATAAAATAATTATCAGAAAAGCACATAAAGGGTTAAGAATTACTTCAGAATTGCAAAACGAGCATGTTTAAAGCAAAATGGGCATGTTTAGAGTAAAACAAGCACAAGAAAAGTACAAGCGGCATGAAAAGAGATTAAACGAGCAAAACAAATATAATAAGGGCAAAGGGGGAACATTAAACATAAATAAAGCAAGGCGACTGCATGTTTTATGGCAAACTGCAGTGTTTTGGCATGAACTAATGTTTTGCATTGATTGAAGCTATAAAGGGCATAACTAGAGTTATTCGAAATATCTGAAAGTGTAAAGTGCTTACTGAGTGTGCTTATTACTGTACATTTATTCCGAAGAGTTTATCTGTGTGCAAAGTGCAACTACTTTATAAAGTGCAGTCAAAATACAGTCATTTTGAAAACTTTCTTGTACTGGGTTTGTCTATTCGCATAATGCAGCCAGTAATTTCAAGAGTATTCTTCATAGGTTCATAGGTTTATAGGTGTGTACTAGGCTAATGGCCCTGGACCCTTTACAAGCCTAGCCCAAAACAATTGCCTAGGCACTGTGCCACCCGATGTTAGTTCACAGTGCCCATAAAATAATCAGTCCTGCCAAGACTTGAACCCAGTACCCTGTACACCATAGCCAGAGACATATACCACTATACCATCTGAGCTGTTGTGCCCAGAAGACTTATCAAAGTTCAGATATTCTGAGCATTGTTGTGCTGTTGGGCATAGTTACAAATACTAACATAAATTTTAGGCATATGTGCAAGTGTGTATGCTCGTACAGTTAAAAGTTGACTTGGGTTGCATTGTGTTTTATTGTAATTTGCTGGCATAGCAGATGGATTTTGAAAACCACCAACACTTTGATCAGAATATTGCAGAGAACTGGAGAATATTTGAGCAAGGGTACAATATTTTTATACAAGCAGCTTATCCTGTCAAAGTTGCATGCACCAGAGCATTCATTTATTTAAACCTAGCTGGGTCAGAGACCACTGAAAGACAGCATTCATTTGTGCATGCACCAGCAGTATATGAAGGAGAAGGTGAAAACTGTGACATTGTTGTACAGGCTGAATCAACGGAAGATCCCAAGACAAATGTTACTTGAGAGAGGCATTTGTTTTACTCAACAGATCAAAGGCCAGGAGAAACTTTTGCAGCTTATATTACTAACCTATGAAACAGAGCTAAAACATGTAGGTCTGGTGACTTAAAAGATGAGTTTTAAAGGACCAGGCTTGTGTGTGGTATTAATAGTGCTGCACTGAGAAAGATTCATGACAGTGATTTAATGCTGAGCATAGCTACTGAGAATTGTCAAATCCATGAAGTTACAGAAAGGTACACAAGTATGCTTGCAAGTGATAAGAGCATGGTTTCGGCAGGCTCCAGGGCAAATGTCGACAGCATGCAACATGTGGCCAGTAGAAACAAGCCTAAACATGGCCAGCAAGTTCTAAGAAAGGGACATGCTCAGTGCAGTACAAGAGTGAGTCACCAAAACCCAAATCAAGCTTTATTGTCAACTTTTGCAACTGTGGACCCAATCATGAGCCTAAAAGAGAAAAGTGCTTAAGCATTTGGTCAGCAATGCCACAAGTGTAAAAAATGGAACCATTGTCAAAAGTTTTGCAAATCAAGTAATCCTCACACAGTTATAAAGAAAGGTCACTTAAAAAAACAAGTTGATCAAATAAAGAGCTGCAATTCTACTTTCTACATAGATGATGTATCAGTGATTGGTGAAAAGATTGATGCAGTAAATTTGTTGGCAAAGAATAAAGTATTTTATACTGTCGAGATCAATGGTAAAACCACCAAGTTCAAAGAAGACACTGGTTCAAAATGTAATGTTATTTCAGAAGACACCTTTGCTAAGGTGAGAGCTGGTGAGCAACTTAATATGGCCAGTCGTGCAAAACTGGTTGCTTATGGAGGTGAAGAAATTCAAACTGAAGGCTCAGTAGTGCTTTCATGTTATTTGGCTAGGAACTGCTACAGCTTACTATTCTATGTAGTCTGAAGACCCGTGCAGTCATTACTGGGTCTCAGAGACAGTTTGAGAATGAATTTCCTTTCCTTTACCAAAAATGTTCATCATATAAGCACATATCCTAGCTCCAATTTTACTGAAGCTATTTTCTCAAAGTATGCTGATGTTTTCGATGATAAGTTGGGCAAACTTCCAGTTGTGTATTCTATGAAGTTAAACCTGGAGGTGGTCAGACCAGCAAGAAAAGTTCTGACAGCTATGCAAAATAAGGTCAAAGCTCAGTTGGATAAAATGGTACAGCAAGGTGTAATTTGTCCAGTCACAGAACCAACTGAATGGGTGCCATCCATGCTAGCAGCCCAAAAAAAGACTCAGATGAAATCAGAATATGCATTGACCCAAGAAATTTGAAGAAAGCATTAAAGAGACCACATCATCCTATGCGTATAGTCAAGGAAGTCACAGCCCTAATACCAAATGCCACTGTTTTTTTCTGTCTTGTATGCAAAAAGTTAATTTTGGTAAGTGATGCTCGATCACAAATCTTCACTACTGACTACTTTCAGTACCCCATTTGGAATATATAGATTCCTCAGGATACCATTTGGAATAAATGCTGCAAGTGAAGTCTTTCAGCATGCAATGGAGCAAATTTTTTCAGGTTATCCTTGTGCCATAGTAGCAGATGATTTATTGCTTGGAGGCAATGGTGAAGCAGAGCATGACAGAAACTTTAGAAGAGTTCTAGACAAAGCACGTGAACTGAACTTAAAGCTCAATCCTCTGAAGTGCAAATTCAGACTACCAGAAGTTACATATGTAGGTCATTTATTTACTAGCACTGCTTGTGACCAGACCCATCCAAGCAAGCAGCCATTCTTGAGATGCCAGCACCAGATAATGTTCTAGTTCTACAATGTTTTCTTGGTATGGTCAACTATCTAGGCAAGTTTATACCAGACTTCAGTGAGTTGACAGCAGCTTTGAGAGAGCTAACATGCAAAAATGTTACATGGTCTTGGTTGGAACAGCACCAGAGAGCATTTGAAGTCCTTAAGAAGAAGAATTACCCCCCCACACACACACCAACATTAAGATACTATGATGTCAATAAATCAATAACTCTTTCCTGTGATGCTTCAAAATTTGTTCTTGGTGCAGTTATTCTTCAAGAAGGCAGACCAGAAACCTATGTACCAAGATCTCTTACCCAAACTGAAATGCAATATGCTCAAATTGAGAAGGATCTTTTGGCAATAGTATTTGCATGTTCAAAGTTTCATGATTTTATCTATGCTCAAGCTATTTAGACTGGAACTGATCTTCAACCTCTACTCACTATTTTAAAGAAGTCTATGCATTCATCTCCAGTGAGATTACAAAGAATGATGCTTAAATTGCAAAAGTACAACTTCACAATGGTCCATACAAAAGGCAAACTTCTTTATCTGGCTGACACCTTATCCAGATCATCCAGAAAAACAATGGAACAGCTTCATGCAGAGAATTTTTATTTTGAGGTCATGAAAGTGCATAATTTTTCTTCCATGAGACTTGATCAGCTGAGAGATCATACAAAGACTGATCCAATTTTGCAAAAGCTCAATCATTACATTAATGCTGGATGGCCGTCAAAGCAATCTAGTGTACCACCTAAAGTGCAAACTTATTTTCCTTACAGAGATGAGATGTTCATGGAAGATGGCATTATTTTCAAAGGTCCTAAAATTGTTGATCCTGCCTCCTTACAACATGAATATATCCAGATTTTGCATCGTGGTTACCCAGGTTCGGAATCTACCAAAAGAAGGGTGAGAGGACTATTATTTTGGTCTTCTCTAGCAAAAGACATTGATAAAGTACTTTATTCTTGTTCAGTACGCAAAAATACTAACCCACATTTGGAAAAAGAACCACTTCAGCTAAGTCAAGTTCCTGAACTACCTTGGTCAACAGCAGCCGGTGATATATTTGAGTGGAACAATCAGCATTACTTAGTCTTGGTAGACTCTTACTCAAACTGGTTCGAGATTGATTTACTACTAATCTAATGTCCACTGTTGTTATCACTAAGTTGAAACATCATTTCTCAGTCCATGGTAATCAACACAAAGTTATTTCTGACAATGGCACCTAATTTGCCAGTCAGTTGTTTCTGAAATTTGCAAAAGAATGAGACTTTGTACATGTACTAGTAGTCCAGAATACCCACAGTCAAATGGACTAGCTGAACATGCAGTACAGAGTGCAAAGCAATTACTAGAGAAGTCAAAGCATGATAATACTGATGTCTTTTTGAATTTACTCAATCTCAGAAACATATCCCATGACAAACTTGGCTCGCCTGCTCAGAGACTTCTTTCTAGGCAAACCAGAACAATATTGCCTAGCAGTTCCAGTTTGTTGAGGCCTAAAGCAAAGAACAACGGAACAATCAGAGCCCAACAGAAAGCCTTCTTTCCAGAAGTCCAGTTATGATAAATCAAGCAGATTTCTTCATCCATTGAAAGAAGGAGAGACAGTGAGGATACAAACAGAAAAAGGTTCATAGGTAGGTACTAGACTATCGGCCCAAGGGCCTACGTAAACCTAGCCAACAAAGTTCCCTGGCTTACGCCAACCCAAGAAAGTTAATTTCCTGTGCCCCTGTCGAGCAGAGCCACAGAAGTGATCCCAGGGGTGTATTTCCTATTTCCCATCTACTCATCAAGATTTTTCTTGAAGAGTGTTAATGAGGAGCCTTGTTTGACATAGATGGGTAGCTTGTTCCAGAGTATGGGAAGTCTCTGGGACAGGAATCTATCACTCCAGCAAGTCCTGTTTATTGTGGTGACAAGGTTTAGGTCCCTAGAGTGTGTAGATTGGAGGGACTGGGATTTCTTTAGGAGTAGCATGTCCAACAGCTCTGGGTTTGACATAGCTTTATATGTTAGGCAGAGATCACCTCAGAGTAGGTGATATGCTACACAGTAAAGCTGGAGTTTTTTGAGATGATCAGTGTAGGACATCTGTTTGAGGCCAGTAATTCTCTTTGTGAGGTACTTCTGTGGCCTTTCCAGCTACTGCAGGTGTCTTCTGAGGTACATTCCAAAAGGGGCATTGTACTCTATAATGGGTCTAATGAGTGTCGAGTAGAGGGGAACAATGACCTCTTTTTTCCTGGATGAGAACCCTTTTGTGATGAGGTGTGCTATGTAGAAGGAATTCAGCAATGTGATTATCAAAGGAGAGACTACTGTCCACCTGGGTCCCAAGGTCTCTTATCACACATTCAGTGTTAAGAAGACTGCCACCTATGTGGTAGTTCATGGGTACAGAGTTTTTACCAAAGGGGATAACAATGCAATTTTTGGCATAGAGCTTGAGGCCATGGCTCTGACACCAGGCATATGTCTCAGTGAGGCCCTTCTGTAGGATGTCCACATCATTTGGGGACTTGACTATAGCTCCTAGTTTGCAGTCATCTGCGAACTTCATTAGCCAAAGGCCTTCTGTGTTAGCCTGTACTTCAGAGATGTAGATACCAAACAGGAGAGGTCCCAGGACTGAACCCTGTGGTACTCCACTTGTCACTGGTTTGAAGTCATATTTGGAGTCTGCAACTTTTACAGTGTGGTTTCTGTCAGTTATCCAGTTAGCAACAAATCTTGTGACATAGGGATTTATACCTAGTTTAGTGAGTTTAGTAATAATTCCAGAATGGGGGATGGTGTCGAAAGCCTTGGCAAGGTCAAGATAGGCTGTGTGAACTACCTTACACTCGTCTACAGCTTTGGTTACTGCCTCAAAGAAGTCGACCAGGTTCAGGAGGCAAGATCTGCTTTTCACAAACCCGAACTGGGTGGGGTCCAGAGTTTGGAGGTTACCAATGTCTTTTTTTATGAGTTCCATGATGATACGTTCCATGGCTCGTCAGGCTAATAGGGCAATAGTTCCCAGGATCAGTGGTGGCTCCCCCTTTGTGGAGTGGGATAACTGCTGCTGTGTGCCAATCAGTGGGCACAAAGCCTGACATGAGGCTATGACTGAACATGGTGCTTAGGTGGGGAGCCAGTTCATTCTAAAGTTCATATAAAACGCAGCCTGGGAAGCTGTCCGGTCCCATGGATGCTGTGTTTTTGGTTTTAGAGAGTGCTGCTTTTACCTGTGAAGTTGTGATTACAGGGACTCTGCATTCTTCCTGTATAGGTATGGGCCCTTTAGGGGGTGAGAGGGGGGTAAAGTTAGCACTGAACCTATCTGCCAGGATGCTGGCAATATCAGTTGGTTCTGTAATTTTTGTGCCATTATGCTGTAACTCAGAGCAGACCTGGGTGTTGCCATTGAAATTCTTGACATAGCTATAGAATGCTTTGTGGATGTCCTTAGAATCAGTGGCAATCTTGTTTTCATAGCTAGCTTTGGAGGATCTTATAAGGGATCTCAGCTTCTTGCTGAGGCTGACCAGGGAGCTTCTCCACTCATGGGATTTTACTCTCTTTTGCAACAATTTCTTCCTTCTGTTGTAGAGTTTGTTTATGGCAGGGGACCACAAGATTGGCTTCCTTTTTTTGGAGGATAGCATCTTGGTTCTGTTTGGGATAGCATGATCCATGCACTCGTGTAAGTGCTTATAGAGTGCATTTCTGTAGGATTCAGCAGTCTTAACTGTATTGTCCATCTGCATGGGTGTCATGAAGTTTGCCACTTCTGTCTTAAGAAGCGTGAAGTTGGCTTTGGAGAAATTTTTTACCGTGGTTTCCTTAATGGGGGGTGGGTGCGGGATGTGGATATCTAGGGTGATTAGCTTATGGTTGGATCTGACCAACGAGGAGTTAACTTCAGGTGTGGAACACTGGTCACTCATGTTGGTAATGACTTAGGTCTAGGATATTGTTGCCCCTGGTGGGGGTGTGGATAAGTTGATCCAGGGCATTGGAATTTATGAATTCCAGAAAGCGCTGAGCAAAAGAGTTGGTACATGAGTAGTTTTCCCAGTTAATGGTGGGGTAGTTCATAGGTTCATAGGTTCATAGATTAGTACTAAGCTAACTGCCCTTGTGAGCCATTTTAAGCCTAGCCAGTTATCCCTTGTGAGACTCAAACCCTGCATTTTGTGTTTGTAAGGCAAACACCTTAACCATTAGGCCACCCTCCCAACCAGTTGAAATCGCACAATATTAGGGTCTTTGCCTGAACCCTAATATTTTCCAGTATATCAAGAAAAGAGGAGTGGGAATCCTAGGGCATGGTGTGGGATCTGTAGCAAGCTACAATTTGGATTACAGTTTTGCACAGAGTTAGTTGCACTTGGATAACCTTGGCTGCATTATGCTGAGCAACTAGCCTGGAGGTGGGGATATCCTAAATGAATATGGACACACCTCCACCTCTGGTGTTCCGCTCCAGGTTAGATGGCCGAAAAGTGTGGTATGAGTTATAGCCTGGTAATGCAGGGGTGCTCTCTGGAGCCTTGAACCAGATCTCAGTCACTGCATAGACACTGATGTTCTCCATTTTAAGGAGTGCCTCGAGTGAGTGCATTTTGAGATTTAGACTTCTAGCATTGAGTAGCATTACCCTCAGTTTTTGCTTGCCTGTTCCTGTTATGGTGGTGAATTTCTCATTTGAATCTTGCCTAAAAAAGGCACTACAGGGGCGGCAAGAGCCTCTTCCAGTATCCGGAATCCCAGGGGTGACAGGTGCAGGCCATCTCTGGCAAAGCATCGTGGTCTGTCGACTATGTCGTCCCAGGCAGACAGATACTGGATCCCCTTAGAATGACAGGTGTCAACCGGATTGGCCAATTAAAATGTATATGTGCCGTGCCAAGATCCTACTTCATAGAATCTGAGGGTGTGGAGTACAGCATAAACTGCAGACATCTTCCTGTATCAGAACTGATATCACAGCATTGGTCCTGTGATATAGACTCTAGATCTCAGAGGAATCCAGACAATGTTCCTGTTGTAGAATGTGTCTTAACGTTTCAGAATGTGTCTTAACTTCTATTTCCATTCATGATGATGTTTCTGATGTCTGATGTCCCCAAAGTTGAACACTCAGCAGAGACAGCCCCATTTGCTAGACTTAATTCTAATTTATATGTCACATGATTTGGTCATATTTCCAGACCTAGTGTGAAATGCACAACAACCTGGACATAACTGTCTATATGTATTTACTTCTGTATAATTGCATGTCAAAGAATTATTTGTATCAATTGTATGTCAATTAATGTCATCAATAATGCATGACACATTTCTCAAAAAGGGAGTGTGTAGAATAGTGTGTATGTGTGTGTGTGTGTGTGTGTGTGTGTGTGTGTGTGTGTGTGTGTGTGTGTGTTGTACCTTTAAGAAGCATTTCAGGGACAGCATGTGCACATAAATAGGAAGCACGTACTAGCTTCAGTGCCATTTTGACAGCGCACCCAGAGAGTGAGCATGTATGAGTGTGATAGCTAGTTTGTCTATAAGTTTATCTAAGTTGAAGTTATTAAGTCTCAATCCTGTTGCTTTTATACATAATAAATTTTAACAGAACCCATGAATGCTCATCTATTTCATCCTGACTGGACGAGTGACAGTACAGTACCATACATCACCACAGTTGGTGCAAATCACCATAGTTACAGTACCACACATTACATGGTGCCACTCTTCACCACAGCTGGCAGAAACTGCCACAATACAGTACCACACATCACCACAGCTGGTAAAAATCACCATAGTACAGTATCACACATCACCATTACTGGCATAGATCAACACAGTACAATACCACAAATCATAGTTGGCACAAATCACCAAAGTACAGCACCACCCACCACAACAGCCTCAAACCTTTGATTTATGCTTGGCACACAAGGCATCCTTGGATCCCCCTATAATGGACCTTTTAAAAATCCACAAAATAAACACCCAGACCTACTAGATGTAAGGATTTAAACTTTGCTTGTGACTTAAACAGGACATGTTGGAGGGGCAGGTATGTATCTCAGAGAATCCCCATTCTTTGGAAATGGCTTTCGATCCACGTAAAACACAGGTCTTCCCTAATCCTATTCAAGTGCAACCTGAACTAGTGGATGGAGAATCCGAGACTCATTCCTGTGTCTTAGATGGACAGAGATGGCCATTAAACCATGCCCACACTAACAAACATCTTTTAAAACAACATGTAAGGCACAATAACTATTGAGATACATTCGGGTTGCATCAGTTGGCTTACAAAAGCCCCAGTAGTTGTTAACATACTATATACCTATGAACCTATACACCTACGAATGTTTGGCAGAAATCATCTTAGTAAGTGCCACACTTCACCACAGCTGGCAAAGATGACCACAGTACAGTACTACACATCACCATAACTAACACAAATCACCACAGTACAGTGCCATACCACACAACAACTGGCACAAATCTTTTATTTTTTTCCTGACATTTGGAATTCAGAATAATTATGACAATTCCCAACATATAATGATCTCTTAACATACTATATCTTCAGCACACAGTGTTACCTATAGGCTATGCAGATCTGTGATATGCAGGTTATGGTAATTGAGAAAAGAAGGGTACAAAGTTGCTTATTTTGTAAGGCTTCTTCTATCCTAACCTCACTGAATTACAGCACCAACTGGCAATTTTGCTCATCCATCCTCTCAGCCATTTGGATGTACTGCTGTGAAACCCAAGCTCTACACAT
Organism: Protopterus annectens; assembly: GCF_019279795.1. NCBI lineage: Eukaryota > Metazoa > Chordata > Ceratodontiformes > Protopteridae > Protopterus > Protopterus annectens. Next base: position 987,734,240 of record NC_056737.1, on the reverse strand, counting down.
TTGTGCTGTAAGTAGATGGGGTATTTTACTTTGTAAGTCCCAAGCCTTTGTAGCAGTTGCCAAAGCAAGATCCACAATACTTTTCTTGGGTGCGTGTCTCCACGTGCTTGGTTCAATTGCACTACTACTTGCTCATTAGGGACAGTGTTCTGTCCTTCCAACAGACTGATATTGATTCTGTCTCTGTTAAGTACAATAACAGTGAGGCATTGTTTTAGTCCTCTCAGTAGGACTGCTCAGCCAAGCTCATCCACTCACCTTAAATCCCTTCTGACTTACTCGTGTAGTGCAAGGTCCATTGCCAGAACCAAAATCAGCTGTGTACACTCAGGGTTGTACCCACTGTAGTACAGAGCTGCCATATAATTGCTGCCATATAATCTTAAGAATTACTCACCAGTAAATTTCCTTTCTTCAGTGCCTAAAATGCTAACATTACTGTTTTTTCAAGTATTTCAGAAAATGCTGTTAATGGGCTACTATGCTCTGAATTGGCAATGTTCTGAGAAAACTTTAGTATCACTGTTAACTTTTTTATAGTCTGTTTATCCATTATTTTAAATAATAAGAAAATTGACACCAACAAATGTTTTTAATAATCTTATGCAATTTGAATAATACAGACAAGACTAAATGCTTGTTTTTAAGGTCTGAGCATTTCCAAAAATACCACCTGAATGTTGCTGCCAGTTTAAATCAGACAATGTCAACTTTAACCATTTTATTATACAAAAAAATCCCACAGTAGAGCTGCTGCATTAGAAATCTTTATCTTGACTGCTGATACCATACCTTTAATGGTGAAAAGTGTATAGGTGACAAAGAAGGCCCACAAACTTATCACAATTCTAAATTATTCTCATTAAAATAAAACTTCAGCCTCTACATAGGTTGTAATATAGTTTGACTACCTACAATAGAAAAGTATTATCTAGCAGTTTTTTTTACTAGATATGAAATATATAACTTGTCTTTGCTAAAAAAAAAAAAAAAAAGTGAAACAATCTCATTACTATATTCCACAGTTTATTTACTTATTTTTTTGAAGGATGCACTCCTAACAGTTTGTCAGAAGACTTTATGGTTTATGGGGTTGTAACAATCTTTAAAAAACATTCATAGAGCCTAAAAAATGCTGCTGCTAAGAATAAAACTGCATGAAAATTATTATCATTCATCTACCTGGGACAGACACTATACAATGCACAGCATTCCATCCTTCAGATGAGACATTAAACTGCAGACTCATCTGCTTGAGTAGGTGGTAGGTCAGGTGAATGTAAAAAATCCCACAGCACCTGAGATAAGAGTAAGGATCCTTTATTTATATACAAAAAGATGTATTTACAACATATTTGCATATTTACATATAGTTATAATGTACAAATAAACATATATAAATCTATTATTATTATTTATACTTATTCTTAATTTCCTTTACAATCATATTACATTTCCATCCCTTTTAGACTTCCACTCCTTTTTCCATAACCACCATCTGACATTACTTAATATTGTTGCTAAAATCCATTTACTAGTAACATAATTTCATTTATTCTTTCATTCCGTATAAGCCATATGACATAAAATAACTTTGTATCTATTATTTTAACATATCGTTTACTTCCTTTCTTATAATATCCATATTTAATCATATCAATGTTTGTTTTAGCAACTTCTTTTATATCTTCAAAAAATGTTATTTACATAGTTTTCCCCATAACTTTTTTACTTTTTACATTTCAAAAACACAAGTTCCATAGTTTCTTCTTCTTGAAAATGCAAGCATATTCTATCACTTTGCATGTGGCATATTTCCTTTTACTGGCAATTTATCCATTACCAGTCTCCACAAAAAAAAAATATTGACACTCTACTTTCTGATTACACCATTTGCTTCTTAATTTTATAGCTTTAATTCCTCTGTTAGATTTTCCCATGGTTTTACATAGTAATGTTTTATCAATACATTCCTATACCATACTTTTCTATCTTTTTCTGTGTTATCAATTTTTCTTTCTTCATTTATACTCTCTTTTTCTATTGTACTCTTTTCTACCATACCCCAACATTAATCACACTTATATTTATATACCTTTACTACTAATCTCTCATCTTTTACAGTTATCTACTTTAATACTTTGTACACATTTAAGGAAGCAGCATATACCACTGGGTTAATTAACCCTAAACCTCTTTCATCTTTATTTACAAATAAAACTCCTCTTTTACTGGGTTTAATCTACAACTCCATATAAATGAAAAACATTATGTACAATAATTCATGTTCAAATACTGTTGGCAACATAACTATACTTGCTAAGTATACTATTTTTCTATCAGTACTACATTTTTCAAATAAGCTTTTTGCCTGAATGATAATTTATATGTTCTCTAGAAGAGACAGGTTTGTTTTATTTCTTCTATTGTTTTTTTCCCATTGAGTTCTACTTATATCTTCATTCCCAAATTTTATACCTAATACTGAAATTTCATTCATTGTAAAATATATACCCCCTATCTTTACTACATTGCCTTAACCTTTGGTTTTCTCTTTATTTAAAGACATCCCTATCACCTTTAGGCACTCATTCATGCAAATTATTAATTATTTTATCCAAATTTTGATTTTTGCAAGTATTATAAAGTCATCTGCATAAGTTAACACAACTGGACTTCTTAATCCTTTAGCTGTTATATATACCTTGCAGCTTTTATATTTTTGTAATTTATTTCATATACTATCACAATCATAACTAATATAGAGTATACAACTCATTGGACATCCCTGTCCTATACCACTCTTCATATGTACCCTTTGGCTTAACTAGCCATTTACAAGTATCGTTACTTTAATTTCCTAACATTGTCACTTATATTATATTTTTTCATTACTACCTATGAGATTTCATGTCCAATTGTATCAAATGCCTTATTAAGATCGGCTATCAAGACTTTCACTTATTTTCTATTCATAATATCATCCAGAGTTACTCTAATTATCATTAAAAATCTTGACAACCTTTCCCCTTTATACTATATATACAATTTTCCATAATATTTTCCATTTTAGTTTCAAATCTCTTTTGGATTATTTTCATAAAGACTGCATAATTATCAGTGTCCAGTTTAATTGTATTCTATCTTTCTTCTTCCATATGAATTAAAGTATTTCACTGCATAATTCTTTATAATTTATATGTTCATTTAACCATTCATTCCAAATCTTTTTTTTTTCCAATTGCTTACATTTTTATACGTTATACCCTATTCCATTTGGTGTTGTACCCAAATCTATATTTACTTATCCTAATACTTTATCAAGCTCCTTTAAAGAAACCTCCTTTTCCAATTCTTTACTCTCTTTTTCAGTTAACTTTTTTTCCATTGCATGTTTTTTTTTTTTCACTACCTTATTTTTATTTTAAATGTACATGTTGTACTACACTATTCATAATTTTTCATGAGTTATTTCTATTTCTCTTTTTACATTTGTTGTTTCTCTCATTACACTATCATCTTCCTTTAATAATCTGCTTAAGTAACTCAATGCTTCTGTTTTTTCTTTGTAAAAATATATTTGCTTATGTAACAGTTCTTGTGCTTTTTCTTGATTTCTTTAAAATAACTCCTTTTCTTTGTCAAAGTACTTTCTCTCACTATGTTCTAAATGTTCCAAAGCATTGTTATATGTTTTTATATATACATATTTTTCTTTCTCTACTTTTCTCACATCATATTGCCACTGTAGAAACATTTTTTATATTTTTCCTTAAATATCACCCACCATTCAGACCAACTTTTTTAAAATGTTCTGACAGTAATATGATCTTTCCATAACTGTATTACTAATCTCTCTCCTTCATTTCATGCTTTCTCGTTTATCCTTTTTATTCCTTTGCCTATTTTTATATATTTCTTGTCTTCCTTTATCTCTAGCCATATTGCAAGATGATTTGAAAACCCTGATTCAGCTACATCCTCTTCTCCTGTAATTAAACCTTTTATTACTATAAAATAATCTGTTTCAGTTCTATACATACCCCTTTTGTAAGTCCATGAATTTTGTCCCAAACTTTTAACTGACCACAGCTTATAACTTTAAAACATTTTTCTTGTATTCTTTCCTTTCTTTTCATGCTTTGCCTCTTGAATCACCATTAAAGTCTACTGTTATTATAATATTCAGATATCACTATATAGACCAAAATCTGATGATGAAATGAGCTTTCTCTTTCTTTACAGTCAGTATAAACATATAAAGTTATAATTCTATGTACTTGTTCTTTCCATTTTAAATCTACAATGGTTAATCTTCCCATTTTTGTTATAGTTACATCTAATATCTTTACTGCATTTCTACAGAATACGACTATTCTAGAACATCTCTTATTTCCCAAACTCCATATTATCTTTCCTCTCCATCATTTATCTGTTTGTAATCTTTCTTTCTTTGTTAAAAATCTTGTGTCTTCCAATATAATTACATCGGGTCTATATTGCGTTATCACAAGCTCTGCTTGTCGAAAATGTAAGCATTGGCACCAAAATATCGCCCTAAGTAAAGAACGAAAGCATGGTTTGTCGAGAAAACCGTCATCGCACAGGAATAGTTGGCCCATAGGGAATCCATGATGTACAATGTCGACCTGACATGTAAACCCAGTAAGAGTGCTAAGAATAAAAAGCACAACACTCATAAGTCCCAAAACCCTTCAAGTAATGTTGCAAACAGTTGTTCAATGTAGTAACAATAATATACACCACAATGCATGTAAACAGAAGGCGTGTGGGGCTTGTGAGTGGTGTTGTGCATTTGACAGTTTCGTCCCGTGCTAAGTGCCAAGAATAAATTATAGCAGTAGAATTCTGCAAGTATGTATAAGGCATGGCCACTAAGCACAGGCCGTATGTACAACCCATAACAGCTGAACAGTGTGTACAATAAACAAACGGACATTTGGTGCCCGGAAGTAACCGTGACTAAATGTATAAAACGCAAAATGGCTGAAGGTACTGCGTGTGTTGTACTGCATATGTAATGCAGTGATGGCTGATAATTCGCAGTCCTGTACCAGAATGTTAGGTAACTGTTACAACATGGTCATGTCACAGAAAAAATGTAGAATGCTTGTGATAGATGGTTATCTGTATAATTTAGAGAGGAACGTGAAGACTAGAAATTACTGGTGCTGTAGGTTTAAGATGGGCAGTAAATGTAAAAGCAGAGCTATCACAGTGACTGAAGGAGACAGTGAGGTCCTAGTTAAGTCGATGCCACACCAGCATGCTCCAGACCCAACAGATGTGGAGAGGTACACAGCCTGCCACAACTTAAAAGCAGTAGCCCATTGTTGCAGGGATACCCCAGCATTAGTTGTAGATGATATAGTAGGGAGTACATCCTATGAAAGTACTGTACATCTACTGTTCCGTAGGTCAATGCTACAGCAGGTGAATAGAGTGAGGTGTAGAAAACTAGTATCGTACAGTCCTGTGTCCACTTCATTAAGTGTTATAGATACTACACATTGCACATTAAAGCATGGTGTCTTTATACAAACAAGAATGATAGACCTGCATATGAACATACGTGACAGTCTTCAGCACTAGTGATAATCTAAAAGATCTGTGTAGCAATGTCATTTCGTTTATGGATGGTATCTTTTTAACTAAAGCACAACTCTGTAGACAGCTGTATACTGCACATGGATTCATGACAAGTGGTGTGAATAAGAAATGTGTTCCCCTCCTCTACTGCTTGATGATGAAAAAGTCTTTTAAAGCTTACAACTATACGTGGGAGTATGTGTTTAGCTTGTTATCAACCTGTAACCTGCAACTGGCCGTGCAATATATATTAACAGATTTTGAGATGGCTGCCATCAAAAATGTGAAGCATAACTTCAGTACTGTGATTAGTAAGGGCTGTTTGTTCCATTTTGGCCAGACTATTTGGCATAAGGTACAGAGTCTTGGACTAGCTACCTTGTATGGGACATGTGTCAGGTTCCAATTACCAGTGAAGAAGCTCATCACATTGGCATTCCTAGGAGAAAGCGAGGTACTTGCAAAGTTCCGTCTGTGTCAGGGACGTTTTCTCACAGTACGGGGTAGGGTTTCCATTCCCGTATGTATGGCTTGCGAAGTGGTTGACCATCGCAATGCGATAATGCTGATTTCGACATTTTGAGCTTTCGTTATTCACTGAGAGTGATAATTTGGTGTCGATGATTACGTTTTTGACAAGCAGAGCTTGCAATAATGCAATATAGACCCAATTACATCTACATCACATGTATTATGTCACTCCAAAACAGCTACTCTTCTTACTATATTTTTAATTCTATTTACTTTTACAGAAAGCACACTAACATTTTCATTTCCCCTTTTTTCTAGACTTGTAGTTTAATAAGTTCATAGCTAATTACTAGGCTAGCTTTTTTAATAGCCCATTCTAAGCCTGGACAACTTCCCTCCAAAGGTGAGAATCAAACACTCTACCTTGCGTCTGTGAGTCAAACACCTTAACCCTTATACCAACACCCAGTCATTAGCTGTATATGTTTTTTTCATCCATGTCCTTTTTTTTCTATTGTACTTACCCCTTTAAAATTTCGCTTTCTGTCTTTTACCCTTTTCCTAAAATAATTCTTTTTTTTCTTTTACTGCCTCCCAATTTGTGTTCTTCATCACTTGTTTCAGACCCTACATCTGTGTCGTGTTTATTATTTTTTAAACTCATTTTTCTTCTGTTTCTACTACTGCTAAAAGTTCTTCTGTGTCGTGTTTATTATTTTTTAAACTCATTTTTCTTCTGTTTCTACTACTGCTAAAAGTTCTTCTCTTTCTTTTTTCCCGTACTCTCGTTTTCAGTTTTGCAATCCATCCATAAATGTCCAATTTTGTTACATTTACAACATTTCAGTTCACATTTTTTCAACATGTTCTTTTTCTCCACAAATATAACATTTTCATTTATCACAGTTACCTATCAAATGTCCTTCATTTCTGCAACAATCAAGTTTTGAGTTGTCCCCAGTGTTTTCCAACACCCCTCTTCCCCTACACACGTATCATGTTTGGTATATGAATAGTTTTGTCTCTTTCTATTTTAATGCCATATTACAATCCCATCCACCAGTCCATAAACCATTTTTGTCAAAAAACGTTCAGTGTCTTGTCCTTCTTTACATAAATGCCATTTCAAAGTCTCTCTTTACCCCTCTGTTTGAAATTGTACATTAATTTTCTTTCTTGTTTCCATGTTAAATGCTTTTATCACAAAGATCCCATGGGTTACAGCCTTTCTGTTATTCATATTCTCCATGAAATGTTTCTATTGAAAGAACACTCTCAAATATAATGTCACAATATGTCTCTCTGTTAATTATAATAAATGTTAAGTCATGAGCTTTAACACCCATAGGAGCTATTAAACTGTCCCACACTTCATACCTAACTATTTCTTTGTCTTCTTTACTTTGAATCCTTACCATGTACGTCTGTTTTTCACTTTCTTCTGCCTTCTTTTCTGCTACTCCCCTTTTGCCTTTTTTTACTTTCTCTGCGTATGTTTTTTTTTTTACTATTTGCAGTTCACCACTGTTCTTCAGGATTGTCTCTGCATCATCCTTTTGTATTTTCTCCATAATGCCCTCCCAGGAAACCTCTTCTTCATTTTCTGTTCCACTCTACATCACATTTTCTTTAACTAATCATCCCACAACCCTCTAGACTGGCAGCTTGTAATTACGCACCCATCATTTGCTGACTCAGATCCATCAAACAGGTTTCTTTGAAACATTTCCTCAGAATCTTGCACACATTCTCCTGTCTCAATCTTTATTTTCTTCTCCATTTCTCACATCATTCCAGTACCTTGCTCTCTCTCTCCATGCCACCTCAGCACCTGAAAAGGAAACAGGAATTTGTCCTGCAAACTGGGTCCCATTCGCAACAACAATAAGTAGGGGATGTTTGCTGATGCCTTGGCTAAATTTTCCCTAGAACCACCTCAGGTCTCCCTTGAAAAGAGGTTACTAAGCTAGTGGGACCTACCCAGTCAACAAAGGACAGATAGATAGACAGACAGACAGACAGACAGATAGATAGATAGATAGATAGATAGATAGATAGATAGATAGATAGACAGACAGACAGATAGATAGATAGATAGATAGATAGATAGATAGATAGATAGATAGACAGACAGACAGATAGATAGATAGATAGATAGATAGATAGATAGATAGATAGATAGATAGATAGATAGATAGATACATTTCTATAGTCTGGACTAAACTATTGAATGTATTTTTAAAAACAATTCCCTTTACAAAATATTGTGCTCAGGTCATAACTTCTTCTAATGGTTATACTGTACCACCAAAACCTTACTAACTAAAACAAAGAAGGTATCACACAATGGATCATTATTCCTAGCCAGGACACTATTCCTTGACATAACAAAAAGTATTTGATAATGTCTCAGACCTTCTTCTTCTAGGAAACATATTATATTTTTTTGGTATCAAGAAACCCAGCTATATTGTTTCACTGTCTGCCTAACTGCCTACATAGGCCAAACAGTACAGATGTTTTCTTCTCTTTCACAGGGTATTCACAGGGTATTCCAAGAATCAGTCCCTGTCCTTATTTTGACAATTTTTCTTAATTTGTTTTTTTTATAGATGTGCCTTACCCTGAACACTGTATGCAGAAGTTACCACCCTAAAGATTCACATATTATTGGACAGCTAACTGAGAAATGGCTTCAGTCTAACAAGCTAATATTTAACTTGTGTAACTCCAAATATACATTCTGTGCACAGCATCTAGGTTAAGATAAATCCTCAGCTCCTTAAATATTCTGTCAATGTTACCCCTCTACAAACCATTAAGAGATAAATGTTTGCATATCAGGCTTAACATCACATAGACTCCTTTATCAAAAGCTCAGCAAACAAATTAATGCAATCTTTAGTAAAATACATTCTCGTCTTTAGAAGACAAAGCAATACTTGACAAATGGGGTGGGGTCTTCCTCCAACTACAGTATGAACTCTCACAAGCTGTTTTAACCTTCCTGTAAACAATACACACCAGAATATTCCAGAAAAAGGAACAGACTAGGTCATACTTCTCTGCTCTGTGGAGAATATCACACTATGCTGTTTGGACTGGATACCAGTGAAACTAATAACAACATACTGTACCTGTAGCATACATTTTGGACTTCTGAACCAAAACTTCTATGCCTTGTCTGTACACACTTTAAACACACTTACCAGCTTACTAAGGTTCATTCATTATGTTCCAAATCTCCTTGACATACATGTTTACAGCAAGGCCGTTCTACGGTAAATAACCCTTAAACTGGAACCATCTCTAAATCACTATCTAAGCTTAGGTAAACCTCCACCTCTTTCTGACAGATCACAGGAAGCAGTATGTAGATTTGCACACTGGACTGTTATTTCTGTTGCCCCCTGACCCAATTGTTTACCTATTTTTTCTTTCTCCAAAGTAACGGCCGTCAGTCACAGTTCAGATGGCAAGAAATTAATGTCATCATTACTCTTGTGTTTTGTCAAAGCTGTATCATGTGTTCTGTTACAGTTGTATAACTTCATACAGTGTGATAATGTGAAACTGCATATTCTCCTGTAACAATTTACATTTTTTCACATTTCTTGGTAGTGCCTGACCACAGTATGCTCACTCAGTAACTTAACTAATAAATAAATCAAGTATAAATGAATTACAGAGTATGCACTCAGGACATTAGCATTGCACTGATAATTCTGAGACAAGACTTGCTAGGCTTAGGATATAGAAATCTCCATTTGACACTATTTAAATTTTAATTTATTCATTTGTTATTCATGTTAATGAAATGATCTTCAAGTGCAAGGTTTGATTCCTTCAGCCTCCATTGCCTAACTGCATGACTCGTGTTTATATCACGTTATCGAAAGATGAAAATAGTGAACGCTATTTCATCGAACCTAAAATATCTAAACCACATAATACTGAACATTCAGAACAGCAAAAGTTTTTCCTTGGGAAAAAATTCGCTATTCCAAAACACAAACACACAACACAAGCACACCTAAAAAACATTAATGCACACACATACACTTACAATTCTACAACTAACCCTACACTAAACTATACATACACTACTATCTATCCACTTACCTTAACCCAAACCCTAACCCTAAGGTCCGTCACTATCGCACACTCACCTAACCAGCGCCCTAACCCTAATTCACTTAACCCGCCCCTAATCTTAATTCACTTAACCCGTGCCCTAACCCTAACTCACCTAACCCGCTCCCTAATCCTAACAACCACACAATCGCACACTTACCTGAACCTGACTCGTAAATCTCTACCACAGCACTGAAAATAGCGAAGCCACAGAACCGGCCAACCGAATTCTTTCCCTAGGAAAGAATTCGGTGTTCTGCAGCTTAGCTATTTTTAGCGTTCTATTAAAACGGGTCGATATTAGAACATTTGAAGTTTTAAAACTTCGATGTTCTGATATAGACCCCATGACTCTGAGCAAGTAATTTAACAAGACAGCGCTCCTGGGTGGGCAAGTCATTTAACGAGGCGAGCAAGTCATTTAACGAGACAGCGATCCTGAGCGAGCAAGTCATTTAATCAGACAGTGCTCCTGAGCTGAGTTTGAAAAAAGTCCAAGGAGACCAGTGTTCTACCCCGTAAACAAATACACACATACACCCAAACCCTAGTCCACAGGGGGAAGACGTATATCTGTAGACAGTTTTGAGGAATTAATCAACCAGTATGTTTTGGGATATAGGAAGAAACTGAAGTGCCCACAGAAAACCCATATAGACATGGAAAAACAAGGAAACTCCACACAGACAGTGACCATAGGTCAGGACTGAACTCAAACTATGAAAGAGAAAGACATTTTAACTACTTAGCCACTGTGTTGCCCTATGCAGCAACATGCTGTATGCATATTAGCATGACCAAGAATTATGAAAATTCTATGCTCTCTCCCTCTCTCTCTCTCTCTCTCTCTCTCTCTCTCTCTATATATATATATATATATATATACTGCAACTTGTTGCACAGCTCACAGATTAATGCAGGATAGTTGTTCAGCTTTTTAACTCCTTGCTAAGCTCCATGTTATTATAAAAAAAGATAAAGGAATCATTAGAAGTGATGCAATACAGATTTGCCACCTTTATTTGGTATTGAAATATACAACTGAAATACAACTGATGCAGAAAATTGGAAAATAGATACGACTACAGTTAAGAAGGAAACTAAAGATCTATTGCAATCGGCCTAAGATGTTGCAGTCATAGCTTTTTAATGTTGACAGTTCAACTGCTCCTACCCCACCCCAAAAAATGTTGACAAACATGGAAGGATGTATGCAGTAAAAGATAAGGTAGTGAGGATGGTCCAGATACAATTGTATGCCCAGTGGTTGTCATGAGGTATATATGATGCTGATGTGGCTCCACTGTGGACATTCCCATCACCTTCCAACCCTACCCTTGGCCGAATCACTCCTAGGCCCAGGGAGACACAACCAGGGGCAATAAGGATGGGAGTAATAGGGGCATTTAGCACCACATGGTCAGTCAGAAGACATGCAGTGGGGGGTAAAAAAGATTAAATACCTAATAATACAAAAGCCAATCTTATTTAAGCACTTTGTGTGCAGGAAGAAGAAAAACCTCATTACAATTTGTTTAAAAGATTGCAAAGAATATAAAACATGGGTGTCACTGGAAAACAATTGGGACAGTATATCCAGAGAGTGTACAAGTAAGCAACAATACCAACTGTTGGCAGTATAAGATAATGGACAGAACCGTCTGAAGGGTGGGGTGGACACTATAATGACATATTTTTTTAGACAGAGTACATTAGGGATAAAACAAAATCAGATCAGTATGGCCATCTCATCAGGCCACCTTGAGGTAGAACAAATTCAAAAGGAACAGTAAGAACATACAATGTATCGGGACATCAGTTCTGCAGAAAACAATGTAAAATAAATTTATGTTTTTTTTTTAATTTCTGGACATAGCTGTGCTTTAAGCATTCCTGAATCAAGTGCTCACATTTGCTAGGTTTTACACAGTAATACGAGATATATAAAGAAGATGACATTTAATATTTAACTATGCCAGGATCTCAATAAACACTACAGTGTTTGCACTGGCCAGTGATTCCCTCATGCTACAGCTATTTTTGTTATATATTAGATGAAGAAGAAATAATAACCTTTATTTCAGAAATGCTGAGCTGTTACGTTGTATATTTGGCTACCACATGCATCATCTTTAGCAGGATTAAGACTGAAAGTAATAACTGTCATGTCATAAAAGGATGGACGCTAGCCAATTGCAAGCAGCTCTGTAGGTAGGTCCTTGTCCTTTTGTGCACTCAAGCAATGTTTAATTAGATTCCCTTACCATGGTACCTGTGAGTGATGTTCCGTTATCAAGATCCCATATTCCTGACACATTGCTCCATGCACTACAATACATACTGAGTTTTATGGGGGTGCAGAAATAGAAACTATTACTGCTCCTCTGTTTGGTGCAGTTGGACAAGAGGGAGTCAGGGTTGTGGGGTGTAGATGATATGTTGTATCCCAAAAATAAAATACCTGATTATGCTATCTTAAGAACAATCACAAATAATTGGATTATGTCACTAAGTCCCACGACTAGCATCAGTATAATCTCGAGGAGGTACAGAAGAACATGTAAGAAGGGCAGAAGAATATCATACAAATAAAGAAGAGGCTGTAAAAATAAAATAAAGACCCCACAGTAACACTAAAGGCCTCAGGGACTAGAAGAATTGAAAAATGTGATCAAGTAATACCCCAGCTTCCTCTCCCTCATAAACACACAACTTTTAAAATGTTTGTATGACATTTTATCTTTACCAGCATGACTTTGTTTTTATTAAAAATCATAAAATGTTTGTGTTTCTGTTGCCCTCTTTCATGTTATATTTGACTGTCATCTGTAAATGTTTTCCATCCCAAATCCTGCTACTTACATTACACTGTACAGCTACACATTATCTTTCTTTTTTAAAATCATTTGTATAGTTTTCTTATTTCAGATTTTGAAGGCATTAATGAAGTGATCACTATGTCAGCAGTGACTCACTAAATAAAGACCTTCAGATAAAACTGACTTAAAAAGATCAGACATTAAATGAGCTGATACAGAAAGTTGTGCATGGAGGATCACAACCTCAAGATCTCTCACTGGCTGTACACAAATGATCAGTAGCAGTATATGACATATATAAGAGACATTCCCCAGGCTTTAATAAAATTCATGTAGCCACAGTGTAGAAGCTACATGGAATGCATATGTGTACATGGCCATGGTTCCCCCTCTGTAGTGCATCATGCATATTAATGATGGCATGCTGCAGAGTGTAGGTAGAGGTGTAGTGGCTACCTGTGGCTGCAGATGAGTGTGAGGCTCCCTATAATGCTCCCCACCACTGTTGTAATGTTGTGAAGTGTGTCAACTGTATAACATGTCATTTTTATGATGTGCTTTTATTTATTTATTTTTATTTTACTGCATATTTGCACGGCGCAGTGCAGAGCACAGCAGTGCCAAGATAAGCTCAGATATACACAGTTGACACCTGGCACACATCTAAAAATAGAAACTGGGTGTAATTAATTATTTATTTATAGGTGTGTTTAAGCATATTTGTGCAGCATGGGGAGGTGCTTAGCAATGCTAACTGCTGGTCTAGTGGTATATGTGAAGGTAAACTAGTTTTTATAACATCCAACTAGCTCCATGGGTAGAGTTACCATGCTATGTGTAGCAGGTCCTGGGTTTGAGTCCATAACAAGCAGAATATGACTGTAAATAAATGTAATATTTTCTTTGAATTTTATGGAACTATTGTGGATTTTGGCACTGCTGCACTATGCTAAGCATTGTTCATTCATGTTAAGCAGTGCATAAACATGCTAACGACTATGAATGCTTGCGTGCTGCTAAGCCTCTCTAAAACCATGGCTCTGTGAATTTTCACAATGCTTGGCTTCAGCTAGCTGCTTTGCATGCTGCTAAGCAACCTGATGCTTTTGTGAATGTTGCTGAATGATGTCTAAAGGCAGAAAAACGTCTTACATTAAGCCCAATAGGCAGAAATTCTGCAGCAGTCATTGGAATTCAATCAAATGTTGGTATGGCTGACGGTGTTGGCAAAGGTATGCATTTTCGTACACAGAGGTGGGGTATTCAGGAGTCCAGGGTCATGGTCAGGCTCCTTGTTAAAAACCAAGAACCTCAGCTGATGCAGGGTGGATTCCAGGGCTCAGAGTGTAAGACGGAGGCCTGGGACTGTTTATCCAGGGAACTCACCAGTGTTACTGGTATCTCCCACACAGGTAAGCAGTATCATCACCATTATGATTACCTAAAAAGGAGAAAGAGCAGAACCCTGGACACCTGGATGCAGGAAGATCGTGATGGAAATGCCCCACAAGTACGTAAGTATGTCTTCCTCTGTCTAACCAAAATTCAAGCTGAATATCAGCAAAACTGGTATCCATAATGGTGCGCATGGTTTGACCTTTTCTTATGAGTTAAGTAGGGAAGCCATTAATTTTTTGGATGTGACATTATATGGGGATGGTGAAGCTATAGGCTTTAGACCATATAAGAAGCAAACCTCAGTTAACATGTTTTTACATGCAACTAGCATGCACCCTGGGCACCTATTGAGCTCTCTACCCTATGGTGAATTTAAAACCATTTTTGATCACACTAGTGATATAAATGAGAAAGTAATGGAATTGGATAATGTGGAGAGGAGATTAAAAGAGAGGGGTTATGATAAGAAAAGATTATTGAGATGTAAGCATGCAGTGCTCGGGCATGTCATGCGAAAATCTCAATCAGTACGAACTAGGAGTGGCATTAATGATTTGGGGGAGAACCGTTCCTCTAGTGATGTGGATGGGAATAGAAAGATTTTTTATGTCACTAAATTTTCACCTTTCTCTGATGTGCTAGTAAGTATTGTGAAGAGATTTTGGCATATCATTTCTGAGGGTGAGAATATAGGTCGTTTGTTCCCCAGATATGTCACATTCTCTTTTAGCAGAGGAAAAAAATTGAAAGAGTTATTGAATTATAACTTTGTTGTGGAGCCAAACATTAATTTACCTTTGGGCACTTTCCCTTGTGGTCACTGCAGTATATGTAATAGAGTTAAAAATCTATCAGGATCTTCCATTAATGAGACAATATTTATTTCTAGATATTACTTTAATTGCAGATCAACAGGGGTGGTGTATATTTTGGGATGCTTGTGCTCTAATGCAAGGTGGTATATAAGACAGACTAAACGTATGGTTAGAATTCAGATCCTTGTAATACAAGGTGGTATATAGGACAGACTAAACATATGGTTATAATCCGGATCCTTGTAATACAAGGTGGTATATAGGTCAGACTAAACGTATGGTTAGAATCCGGATCCTTGTAATACAAGGTGGTATATAGGTCAGACTAAACGTATGGTTAGAATCCGGATCCTTGAACATCTTAGAGGTATAAGAAATCATAATTAACTAAGTCCTATAGCTTATCATTTCTATAAAATGCATGGGGGGTTTAGATGGTAGCTTGATTTTTTTGTGTACATGCAAAACCCTTTTTACCTAGAGGGGGCGATTATATTGGCAAATTATTGGAGTTGGAAACCAGAATGATATTTAAATTTCAGACTTTAAGGCACCATGGTTTAAATCAAGAAGTAGGAATCTGAAGGGTTAAATAAGTAGCAGGGTATTTAATGGTGACGTATTTATGCTATTTACGTATATGTATTTATATCAATTTGTATGGATAAGCTGTGCTGATTTATTCATTTTTTTATATGTTTATAATAATATTTTTATAAAAAAAATGTTGTGATTTTTAAATGTAAAAGAAATAACTTTGGTTGTTTGAACTTTAAATTAATATAATTGAATTATTGGATCCTATTAAGTGGCTGTTCACACTGTATATTACTCAGCTGAAACTGTTACACTGTGATCCCTGAAGGTGAACTGCCGAGGTGCCAGATCACTGTTGCTGGAATAAAGAAGAGAAGTACTGGTGTATTTTTGGGTTTTTGGATATAATCTCTAATGTCTGTAATGGAATGCTTTTTCTCTCTCCCCACCCTGTACCTTCATTTATTTATTACTGTAATTTATTATTATGATTTAATATTAACATATTTTGTTAAACTTTTTTTGGAATAATGTGATTGATTATTGTTATGCTTTATTATGATGCAATATTAACATATTTGGTAAACTAACTGTTTTGTTGGCCCTGTGGTTTACTTTGTACTGGCATGGTTACCATACTGACTTTTATGTTATGTACTGTTGTGTTGTACATAATCTCATTAATATGTATTTGGATGAATAAATATGATGTTCAGTTCTGTTACTACTAACAATGGCTTGATTATTACTAACCATAACTTATTGCTATACCTCATTTACTACAGCACATCAAAGTAAGCCAGTTCTGGCTGATCACCCCCACCCCTACTTTATGTCTGGAAGCCAGACTGATAGTGCCCCCTCTGCTGCCCTGCACTATCTGTGGCATTGGGTAGTATGCCCTATGGGATGGGGCTGGGCTCCCCTCTAGGAGCATTTGTGGAGGAGTTGTCACCTGTGCTGAGCTGATGGTGTTGCTGTTCAGGATAGTTCACCGTGGCTATGACTGCCAATTGAGAGCATGCTGACCAACTTGGTACAGCAGCCTCGCCTGGTGCCTAGCCTCCAACACAGCCACCCTCAGAGTAGTCATTGAGTAGTGCTGACAGTCCCATGGGTGTGGACATCAGTAACACTGCTGCCATCTGGAGGCACATGGGACTCGGATTCCACAACACCCTCCCTATCCAAGGTGTTCACCCCCCCCCCTCATGTGTCACACACCACCCCTGTCTGATGTCTTGTCTGTTTGGAAATGCATCCTCACTTGCTCAACATGCCTGCCCTACATGTACCTTCCACTCTAACCTCAAAAAAAAAAAATTTGTACATGTCCCCCAAAAAAAATTATCATCCCATACATACCTTTCCATTTCACACACGTGTCCAGTGGACACACGTAATTTGGTCCAACTGGCTTGACAACACAGTTATATCATCCTCAACTCTTTCTGGGATTTGAGATTCCAAATTCATCTACAAAGTCTGTCAAAGTGCACAGTTGTTGCTGTACAAGAACTGGATATCTATGATTCTTTCCTTTACCCTTCCTGCACATACCTACCTGCCTTTCAATATGTTTTAGCCCCTCCTTTTCACCACTTTCCAAGCTCCCCTTTTTTCTTTTCTTTTTATTTTTTTAGCATGGTGCTGTACTGTAGCATTGCACAGCTTTGCTTAGCTCAGCTAAATAGAGCTATAATGACTATACATGTTTCCAACATTGTAAGACACATGTACAAAATAAACACCTTTGCCATGTTTCAAACCCGAGCCCAACACATCTACAGCACACTGCATTAATCCACCACCCCACACAACTCTTAATTAAAACAGGTGGTTTAAACAAAACATAGTAATTGCCAATTACAGTCATTAGACATCTATCAGTGGAGCTGCGTGGCATGATGCACCGCTTAAACTGGAATAAAAAATAATGGAAAAAATGGGTGTGTACCTTGGATTCTGGTGTAATAGTACACCACTAGACAGCCAAAGACATGATAATGGATGTAACTGAAGCCTGTGACAGCAGGTAAATGTGCCCTTTTATCAGGAACATGTAGAAAGTCACCTGCTAAAGCATTCATGACAAAATACATATTCATCTGGGACTCTGGTGCAGAAATATATCCATATAAAGCCATGCACATACTGATGGATGTAGAAATGTTTGTCACAGCCTGTATATGTGCAAATATATCTTACAAATACACCTGCTGTAGCAGTGACTCTGTAGCTCAGTCTGTTAAATGCCTTGCATATTGTGCATTTTGCTACACACAGTCCTGGTTCAAATCTTGTGCTGTGTTGTGTTGCATTTCCATTTAGATTATTGAGCAGACATAATTGATGAAGGACTCATGCACTTGTTATCCACACAAAGCATTGCAAATTAAATACCTGCTTTTCAGTGCGTGAAGTCACAGACCTGCAAGTAAGGACACACATCATATATCTGTATAGCATTACTATATGTCTCCTAGTACTCTGTTATTGACAAAATTGCCTAACATATGTACCCTAAACACATGCTGTAATTGGAGTGTAAAGGGTACCCTCACCCTGGCTCTGTCTCTACAACAAGGCTGACACAGCTGACCCAGATACACCCACATCTTGTTGTCCTCCAAAGTGTTCACACTCTCTGCCTATGTCTATTACCTGCAGCAGCAGCCGCAGCCTGTGGTACACATAGCTCTATGTAAAGGTTTCCGCTACAGACCTACCCTCTGTGACAATGTGGTCTCCTCACCCCAGTAATGTCCATCTCATCTGCTAAGAAAGGGGCCCTGTTCTACATAAAGACCTTATATATTGCACAGTGGTTGCATGTCATTGGCTAACGACAGTGGAACTCAGCTGTTTTGGCTGCAATTAGCATATTTGAGTCACAGATTGGCTTAGAGGCAATTACTTGCTAATGAGAATCATGTTAAAGTGTAATCAGCTGGCTATGGCCAAACATTCTGTATGAGACTTTCCTCACACAGAGCATGCCTTTGCAAAACATTACTAGTAGCACATTTCAATGGAGGAGTACTGCAGTCCACCAGGTATGCAACTATTTTTTGTGTATAACAGGATGCAGGTGGAAGGATAGAGGTATGGGGAAGAGGGATTACATCAGTAATGCTGTCTTAGACCTCTGGTAATATCACGTCATTGATACCCTACTGTCTTACACATACAGGGGACATACAATATATCAGGGTTGCATTGTCTTTTGTCATTTTTTGTGTAGCACACTGGTGTTGTTGGACTGTCTCTATATTGTGATTGTAACAGCACACTGCTATTTGTGTGCACTGGTTTTATGACATATTATTGCATGGCTGGCCTTAAGGGACACACCACAGTGGACCAGAGTGTTGGGTGTATGATCATACAGCAGAATCTCTCATGGCACAAAGGAAACTACCTCAGTAATGATAGTATCTCGGCTGTATCTACATATGTAGTATGTTGTCACACAGTGGGGTATCACACATGTGAGTAAGCAGTGAATAGTGCCAGCCATTTTTTTCTTGCTGTATCTGTACATAGTGGCCACCTGTGTATTTGATCCTGTAATGCATTTCTCTTTTGGTGCATTTCAGGACTAATGTATCACAGAAGGCACAACCCCTTCTCAGATGCAGAGAATGAACTATGGTAGCATCATCACATCCTCCTATCCAGGGGGAGGCACAACAGGGAACAGCGAGCTGCACTGTGGGCAGACCTTGTCTGAGATGTGAATGAGACTGGTCACTATGACAGGACATATGAGTAGGTTCAACACTGCACTGCAGATATGGTGAATGCTGCATAACAAAGGGCAACTGATGTAGCCAGGGTTCATGTCATCACCAGTGGAGGGCCTGCAGTGGAACAACCACTCACGGCCACTGAGGAATTCCTGGTAAACCTAGGGTCACATGACAGCCCCTAGGCATCCATCACACCATACATCATGGAGATGGGTGCCACAGTGTCCACAACACATGAGCATGCAGGTAAGCTTACTGTGATCACCACTGTTAATACTGTAACAGTCATTCTGTCAGGCTGTACATACCTTTACGTGGGTGTCAGGTCTATGTGCTGTTGGGGGGGGGTTAATCTCTGTTGTACACTCATACTCAGAATGTCACCAATACATCAAGTAACACAGTAACTAATGTACATGTGAACTATATGCAAGTATTACCTTGTTGTGCTACATGTGGTCGTACTGAAATTACCTCACCCTCACAATTTTACAGGTCTATCAGGATTTGTCCAAGGCCACGATCCTGCTCCTGGTAAGCTTGATACTGTTTTGTTATGGAACATATATATGCTATTAAGGTTAAGGGCCAGGATAGTTCCCTATGTACACTTAATGTTGTGTGTAACCAGAGTAGAATATTTGTATGTTTCAGTCGGGTTCCAGTCTGGAACAGTTAGCTAAGCTTCCTAGAGTGAGTAATCACAAGAGTGTAGTTGAACGAGCAGAAACACTTTTGCAGTTATAGTTCAGAGCAAATAAGTCTCCTGGTGTACATGAGGCAATTAATCTGACATCCCTTGTAAAAACCAAAAGGTCAATGGTACATACCTTAGGCACTGAAACTCATATTTTATATCTTTTTAAGATAGGTGTACTGGGTTTTATGTGCTGTTTTATCAGGTATAATGTCATATTGCATACCTAAAAGGTAAACTGTACTGGTCAAGTTTTATGTGATTTACCTGATGTGCTTGTTATAAAGGCCTTCAGTCGAATGTGCATTTTGTTATAAGAAAGTCTGTTTTGCATGAAAGCAAAGATGAGAAGATGTGAGACTGGTAATGCAATTGTGGATCCTCATTATTATGACTCTTTGTGGATTTTCCGAACATAATCATGCCAGTAGTAATATACTGCTTTTGTCTTGGTTTCCACAGGTGACTAGGGGTTTGGGGTCTCTCCCCCACACAACCTTATGTCAGTGTCTCTTCTGACTGATAATGATGATGGTCACAGTGAGGCACATTTTGGGTTGTCAGAGGTTGAATCTGTCCCAGAGGTTGACATACCTCTTCTGCCCCTATTGTCACTGCAGACAGTCAGTATGCCCACACATACCCAGTCCCCATGGGCCTCAAATACTGGACAGTCAGAGGGTGGAGACATTGAACAGGCCAGTGTGTCAACTATGGCTTCAGTAAGTGTAAAAACTGGCCATAGCCAGAGAGCTGGCGAAGTTGCACATAGGCAGATTGACAGGGAAGCTCATAGGAGGACTGCTGTCCATCCAACAACTGTTGCAGGTGTCACATCATGGGTCACTTGGCGCATGTTTTGGGCCATCATGGAGGCACAGGCACATTCTGAATGGATCACCAGGTGTATGCTTAGGGTTATGGATGCAGCACAGTATGACATCTGTGACTGTCTCCACCACATTGGGGACACCTTAGATCAGTTCACTGATGCAGTGGACAGATGGTGGGCTGAGACAGTGTCTGTCCTGGACCGCACATTGTCTGTGCTGGAATGTCTGGTTAGATTTGGGCGTCAGACCCATGGACATAGGTCAGCAACACCATGTGCTGAGAGTCCATGTGGCCATGTGCAGTTACACTCCCATAGTGGCAGTACATCCAGTGCTACAGAGGGAAGTGTGCTGTCCACAAACTGACATGGCAGGCCATGGGAACGTAGTCCTCGGCAGTCTCATGGGGGACACTGTCCCAGCAGACAGCAGTCACCATCAGGTACTAACACTGCATCTGACCTTGGGCATGGTGGTGCCAGTGCAACTCCTGGCAGAACCAGTTCCTGTATTCAGGGCTAGAGATGGTGAACTGTCCACTCTACCATGTATGGTCCAAAGCTGTCCAACATACACATGTGTAAGGGCTAGCACTGAGCTAGACTGTGTACATGCACACACTCACACATCACTGTCACATAAATGAGACCTACAGACACACACAGCACCTCTCCATGGTCTATCTTACCCACTCCCCTTCCTGACTCACACACATGCTGTCAACTGTTTCAGCCAGCCTAGGCCTCCAGCATCCCCACACAACACCCTGTACAAGTGATGATACCTTTGCCACATCCCTGTCATACTTCCCATCGATGCAGAGAAATGAAGCTATGTGTCTGATACACAGGGTGACTATATTACTTGACATGTACTTGTGTAATGCAATATTGTTTTGCCATGCCACTTGTCGTGGTAACCAACATACACTGTATGCTGGCATGTGTTATGAGCACGCACCATACTTTTGTGGACCTTATGTTGTATGATGTTGCACTGGCGGTATTGTTACACAATGACAGGTATCTCATGGACCTGTGTATGTTTCTGTTCTAGGAGTCTGAGGTAATAACCTATGGACACACGCCGGCACAGAAGCGGCACAGCATGGCATAGCAGCACAGCAGAAATATGATAATGGCTATGGTCAGCGTATTGATGCATTCATAATTTGTGATAAGGTCTGCTACAGGGCAAGGTGTGACCCTGCTGGAGTGCATATGCTGCCTATCTGTAGTGAGCACAGTAGATGGATGACTCACTGTAAGGACATTAACTTACTATGTGACATTAGTACTATATGCTTGTGAGAGACATTTATCTAGCAAACATAAGCAGTGTAAGGGGCTACTCACTCAAGTGTGATAGCCTTTTTTCTGCTTTAAAAGTGTTTGTATTCCTGTACCTGCTTTAACTTTTGAAAAAAAAAAAAAAAAAAAAAAAAAAACTCCTATCTCTCTACTCGTTTCCTGTCTTTCTAAAACTAGTACAGTCCGATTTTCAGATTGTGCTGAATTCTGGACTGTTTATAAGTTTCTGTGTTGCTCAGACCTTACTAAGACAGGGGGAATCTTCTCTGTTCATCAGTGAGAGTGGTGAGCTTTGGAACAGCCTATCTGTTGTGGTAGGAGTGGTTTCAGCTTAGAATCTGTAGTTTATTTGGCCATTTTGGGCTATTTCTATCCCTTTCATATTTCTGTTTAAAAACCCATGTTTGTGAGGTTTTTGCACTTGCATTAGCACTTGTATTACCTCAGCACGAGCCTGCCTGGGTGTTCTGCAGAGTCCTACAGCAGCAGAGAGAGAAAAGGGAGACTATGAGTGGATTAAGTACCTCTGTTTTGGTGTTTATTGATCATTTTTGCTAGCTGCATTATTCTGACCATTTTTCATTAACTGTGCTACTTACTTGAACTGTTTTTTTTGAATTATTTCACTGTTTGCACTTTAATTGATCATGTTAAGTGTTTTTTTTTTCAACTGTTCAATTGTACAGGGATACTCACTCAAGTGTGATAGCCTTTTTTATGCTTTAAAAGTGTTTGTATTCCTGTATCTACTTTAACTTTTGAAAAAAGAAATCCTCTCTCTCTACTCGTTTCCACCTTTCTAGAACTAGTAAAGTCCTGTTTTCAGATTTTGCTGAATTCTGGGCTGTTTGTAAGTTTCTGTGTTGCCCAGACCTTTCTAAGATAGAGGGAAGCTTCTCTGTTCATTATTGACAGTGGTGAGCTTTGGAACAGCCTATCTATCACTAGAGGAGTTGTTTCAGCTCAGAATCTGTAGTTTTCTTGGCCATTTTGGGCCATTACTATCCCTTTCATCTTTCTGTTTAAAAACCCGTGTTTGCGTGGTTTTGCATATCACGCAGCGGCGTTTAACTACAGTTAAACTATTACCGGTGCCAGAAAGTCTGCTCTTCAGATTTCCCTTAAAACTAGCCAGTTTTCTAGTTTTAGCACTCAAAACTGTTTCTGTTCCCTTAGAACTAGCCAGTTTCTACTTTTAGCATTCAAAACTGTTTCCTTGTGCTCAGCACTTTTCCAAATCTCGTTGCAAGCACTAAATAATCTACAAATCACTGAAGCACTCAACTTTCTTCACTTATCAAGAAGAAATCAGTTCTTAATACTTTAATTAATAAGCACTAACCAGGCATGTCCAATGTTCAAGCTCACGGTGTTTTCACCTGTCCAAAGATTAATCTGGGCATCTTGGGGCAATGTAGCAATTGCCTCATGCACACTGACAACCCTCTCCTCCTACCACCCAACACTACAACCTGTGAGAGATGCACTTACATAGCCAAACTGGAAACCAAGCTCTCTCCATCCAAGACTGGTCTAGACAGTCAAGAGGAGAAGGTTAACACCATGCCACAATCAAAACATAGTCCATCAAAACCTGCACCACCCATACCCACACATAGTAATACAAAACACACCTACATTCACAGAGGCACTAAATAAAAATCTGCCCAAACAACAGAGAGCTCCAAAGCTGAAACGCAAGCAACCACCATCCCCCAACACTACCCAAATGACACATAGCCCACAAAATCAGTGTGCCACTCAACCTCAGCCCATAAGGCAAAAAACATACCCAACACACTTAGTCATTGGTGACTCTATAGTCAGGCACACTGACGTCCCTCTCACCAGGCTAAACATGGAGAAAGTTACTGTCACCTGCCTGTTGAGTGCCAGGATTCACCATATAATGCACTCACTCAGGTCACTCCACAACAAGTACAAGTATGACTCTCTCATTGTCCATGTCGGAGTGAATGACCTGGGACGTACCTCCCTGGACTACATGAAAAGAGACATGGAGAAGCTCTCTGATCGTGTGACCCAGGAAGGTATGATACTAGCCCTGAGTAGCATCCTGCCATCACCCAGAATGATACCACAGTGCAAGGACAAATGATTGACTTCAACAATTGGCTAAGCTTCTGCTGTCATTCCAAGGGGATCCAGTATCTGTCTGCCTGGGATGACATGATTGACAGGCCACAATGCTTTGCCAGAGATGGCCTGCACCTATTGTCGCTGGGATTCTGTATACTGGCTAAGGCTCTTGCCGCCCCTATAGTGCCTTTTTTAGGCAAAGCTCAAACGTCAAATGCACCACCATAGTAGATACAAATAAGTAAAATCTAAGGGTAATGCTACTCAGTGCTAGAAGTCTAACCTCAAAATGCACTCACTCAAGGCTCTCCTTAAGATGGAGAACATCGACATCTGTGCAGTGACAAAGACCTGGTTTAAGACTCCAGGGAGCACCCATGTATTACCAGGCTACAATTCTTACCACACCATTCGGCCACCTAACCTAGACCAAAATATTAAAGGAGGAGGCATGCCCATATTTATAAAGGATATCCAGGCTAGTTGCTCAACATAATGCATCCAAAATGATCCAAGTACAATTAACACTGGGTACCACTGTAATTCAGGTTGAAGCATGTTACAGATCCCCCGCCATGCCCCAGGACGCCCACTCCATGTTTCTCAATATACTGGATAATATTAAGGTACAGCCCAATACCCTAATTTTGGGAGATTTCAACTACCCCTCCATCAACTGGGAAAACTACTCATGTACTAACTCATTTTCCCAATGTTTTCTGGAATTTATCATTTCCAGTGCCCTGGATCAGCTTGTCCATACCCCTACCAGGGGTAGCAACATCTTGGACCTGGTCATTACCAATATGGGTAACAGATGCTACACACCAGAGGTCATCTCCTCACTGGTCAGGTCCGACCACAAGCTAATCACTCTAGACATCTATATCCCCCCCCCCCCCATTAAGGAAACCACTGTAAAAAACTTCTCCAAAGCCAACTTCATGCTTCTTAAGTCAGAAGTGGCAAACTTCACTACACCAACACAGATGTAAATAGAGGCACGACTGCTGAATCATCTACAAATGCATTGTATAAGCACGTACATGAGTGCATGGACTGAGCCATCCCCAACAGAACCAAGACACTATCCTCCAAAAAAAAGAAAGCCAATCTGGTGGTCCCCTGCCATTAACAAACTCTACAACAGAAGGAAGAAACTGTTGCAAAAAAGAATAAAATCACATGATTGCAGGAATTCCCTGGTCAGCCTCAGCAAGAAGCTGAGATCCCTCATAAAATCCTCCAAAGCTAGTTATGAAAACAAAATCGCCATGGATACTAAAGACAACCACAAAGCATTCTACAGCTATATCAAGAATCTCAATGGTCCACTCAGATCTCCTATGAACTACAGCACAATGTCACTACATTTACCAAACCAACTGATATTACCAACATCATGGCAGACAGGTTCAGTGCTAACTTCACCCCCCCTCACCCCCAAAGGGCCCATCCCCATATCAGATGATTGCAAACCCCCTGTAATCATGGCTGCACAGGTAAAGACTGCACTCTCCAAAGCCAAGAACACAGCATCCATGGGACCAGACAACATCCCAGGATACATTCTGCACGAACTACAGAATGAACAGGCACCCTATAT
Organism: Protopterus annectens; assembly: GCF_019279795.1. Lineage (NCBI taxonomy): Eukaryota > Metazoa > Chordata > Ceratodontiformes > Protopteridae > Protopterus > Protopterus annectens. The sequence goes on along the minus strand of NC_056737.1, from coordinate 987,708,158 downwards.
CTAAGTACCATGTTCATAGGTGGTAGCCTACTAAAAACTGAAAGTGTGATAAAAGACCTTGGGACACAGGTGAAGAGTAGTCTCTCCTTTGACAATCACGTTGCCACAGTAATCAAGAAATCCTTCTATGTGGCACACCTCATCACAAATGGGTTTTCTCCAGAAAAAGAGAGGTCATCGTTCCTCTCTACTCATCCGTCATCAGACCCATTATAGAATACAATGCCCCGTTTGGACTGTACCTTGCAAGACATCTGCAACAACTAGAAAGACCACAGAAATACCTCACTAAGAGGATTACTGGCCTCAAACAGATGCCATATGCAGACTGTCTCAAAAAAACTCCAGGTCTACT